>NC_080378.1:4207500-4507500 GCF_014773155.1 Arachis stenosperma
TCTGGACTTTCCGACTTCCTTGAGAATCTTCTTTTATCTTTTCCATATGACTAAGCCCTTTAGTGGGCTAAACAACAAACAACAATGGGTATCTTTCCGAGCCAT
This sequence comes from Arachis stenosperma, assembly GCF_014773155.1. Lineage (NCBI taxonomy): Eukaryota > Viridiplantae > Streptophyta > Magnoliopsida > Fabales > Fabaceae > Arachis > Arachis stenosperma. The sequence goes on from NC_080378.1 coordinate 4,207,606, forward strand.
TCAAGGTCGGAGGATTTTCACCCTTTTTGACGAATCTTTCCACGACTTCAAAAATTTCTTCTTCAAGGTTCAGGCCGTAGAGGGTCACCACCCCTTTTTTCTGGACGAGCATTCCTCCCCTCGCTTTCCCCTTTATTGGCTGCCGGCCACCCCTTGCGAAAAGATTGGTCTAGATGACCTAGACGAGGTGGAGGCGGCCATTGTAGGGTTTTTCCGAGAAGCGTGGGGGAAGTCTCCATATTTGGATACCAGAAAAATTCTTCAGGGAACACCGACTTTCGTTCAATCTCAAATAGGTAGTGCATGCATTCTTTATTTCCGAGTAGTTTTTCGCCGATTTATGTTTTACCGACTTGTAACTTTTGTTTTCTTTTGTAGATATGGCAAAAAAGAATGCTCAGGAGGCCTACCAAAGGGTCCGGGAGGCCAAGGCGAAGTCCCGGGCTAGGTCCGGGGCGGTCACCTCTCCTCCCCCTCTACCTCCTCCTCCTAAAAACACTGGCACTCCTACTCAACCTATTGTAATCTCTTCCTCGAGTTTGCCCCGACCACCCCCCTCTGCCCAAATTCTCTCCGAACCCGAGAAGAAGAAGCGCAAGACTTCAGAGTCTGGCTCTTCTTCCTTCGATGGTGGGGTTAAGGCGGATGCTATGGCATTCGTCCGAAAGAACATCTATCCTTTTATACATATGGATGATGTTTCTGTTCGAAATCACCTTACCACCATGGCCGAGGAGAGTTTTAGGACGGCGGGTGTTTGTGGCAAACTTTTGGACATTTTTGAGAAGGCTCCCCTTAGCTCCTTGGGTGCAACCTCGAGGGTTGAGGAGTTGGAGGGGAGACTTCGTATTTTTGAAAAACATGAGAAGGAGCTAAAGGAGGAGAGGGATAAGTTGAGGAAGGAGAGGGATCACCTGAAGGAGGAGGAGGGTAAGCTACGGGCCCAATGTACTTTGGAGGCTAATCTGAGGAAGACGGCGCAAGATAGCTACCACAGCTTGTTTCAAGATATTGTGGCCGTGAGGAAGGACTTGCTGAACTCTCGGAACGCATACGCCGAGTTGGAGGACTCTATCGCCGACGGTGCCGAGGAGTCTTGGAGAATTTTCTTGGAACAAGTCAGAGTTATCGCTCCCGACTTGGACCTTTCTCCTTTACATCCCGACAAGGTAGTTATTGATGGCGCCATTGTTTATCCTCCTGTCCCCGAGGTCGTTTCCGAGTCAGACCTAAAGACTCGGGGACAGAGGATTATTGAGTCTCCTCCTCGACCTACGGATGCCTCGGGTTCTTCCTCCGTTCCTCCTCCCGGTCCTGGTGGCGCTCCTCCTAGCGGTGGTGATTTCTCTACTCCTTTGAAGAAATGATTCTTATTTTTAATGGCTATATGGGGGCCCGGCCTGTGGGTCCCCCCTTTTTTAAACTCCTATTTATTTGCTGGTGGTGTTGAACAATTTGCTTCTTGGCCTTTTGAGGCCGTAAACAAAATGATCCGTGCCCTTTTTTGGATAAGGATTTTTAACAAAATAAACGCCCTTTTTTAGATAAGGGTTTAAGTTACCTTATGCGTGTACATGCTTTTCTGTTTTGAAATATGTTTGATCTTTTCGAAAAACCTTCTGCTAGCTTGCATTATTTTTTCGAGCCTTTTTCGTGGAAAGGCTTGTATGCAAGCTTTAAACTTTTCAGGTTGTCATATCTCTTTTGTTATCCTTTGTACTCGACTTTGCTTTAGTGAGTTTTTATGACTTAGGTTATTTTTGCGATGCGTTTTTCTTCTACTCGGTGTTATACTCCGATCTGTGGATCAAAGTTTTTCCAAGTTTTCCTACTCGGGATCTCTTTCCGACTTATGAGTCGGGTTGGTTCCCGAGTTTTTACGATCGACTTGTATAACCTCTTTACACCGACTTGTACCTCGTCGTTTTATCCTGACGACCATCTAGGTCGGTTCATGGGATTTTCACGCTTTGTCGAGCTTAAGTCGGCGCGTTTCGTAGAAAGACTTAGAAAAATAAAGGAGGATATAAGAGATATTATAAATGAAAAAAGATCTTTATTAATCGGGAAGGTACCTTTTTGCTACTATGGGTCTTGACAGTATATTTTCCCTTAGCCTCTACTATGATGCCTCGTTAAAAACCCCTCTCCAGAAAAAACCCTTTTTTGGGAAAAAATCATGAAGCTGGGAAAAGAGTACATCAGGGAGTAGAGTTCGCTTCTAACTGTAGTACCTTTTCATATTACAAGCATGCCACGACCTTGGTAGCTCATTGCCGTCCAGGTCGGTTACTTTATAATAACCTTTTCCTAACACTTCCTTGATTTTGTATGGCCCTTTCCAATTTGCGGCGAGCTTTCCATCTCCCGATTTGTTGACTCCAATGTCGTTTCTGATTAGGACCAAGTCATCTAAGGCAAATGTTCGTCGAATGACTTTCTTGTTGTATCTGGTAGTCATCCTTTGCTTTAATGCCGCTTCTCTTATCTGGGCGTTCTCTCGGACCTCGGGGAGCAAGTCGAGCTCCTCTTTGTGCCCCTGTACATTTCCGACCTCATCATGGAGAATTACCCTTGGGCTTTGCTCACTGATTTCTATAGGAATCATGGCTTCTACGCCGTAGACTAGCCGGAAGGGTGTTTCTCCTGTGGCGGATTGTAGGGTCGTCCTATAAGCCCATAGCACTTGGGGGAGCTCGTCAGCCCAAGCTCCCTTTGCTTCCTGTAATCTCTTCTTTAGTCCTGCCAGTATGACTTTGTTGGCTGCCTCGGCTTGCCCGTTGGCTTGTGGGTGTTCTACCGAGGTGAATTGATGTTTGATTTTCATACTGGCTACAAAACTTCTGAAGGAGGCGTCGGTGAACTGGGTCCCATTATCTGTGGTGATGGAATAAGGTATTCCATACCTTGTGATAATGTTTTTGTAGAGGAACCTGCGACTTCTTTGAGCGGTGATAGTAGCTAGTGGTTCTGCTTCTATCCACTTTGTGAAGTAATCTATTCCCACGATCAAGTATTTGACTTGCCCTGGTGCTTGGGGAAAAGGACCTAACAAATCCATTCCCCATTTTGCGAAAGGCCAAGGGGAAGTTATACTGATAAGCTCTTCTGGGGGAGCCACGTGGAAATTTGCATGCATCTGACATGGTTGGCATTTTTTCACAAAGTCGGTTGCATCTTTCTGCAAGGTCGGCCAATAGAATCCTGCTCGGATCACTTTTCTAGCCAGTGACCTTGCTCCGAGGTGATTTCCGCAGATTCCACTATGTACTTCCTCCAACACCTCGGTGGTTCTTGAGGTCGGTACACACTTCAGCAATGATGTTGATATCCCTCTTCTGTAAAGGACATTTCTCACCAATGTATAATGTTGTGCTTCCCTTCGGATCTTTTTAGCCTCTTTCTCCTCTTTGGGGAGGATGTCGAATTTTAGGTATTCGACTAGGGGATTCATCCATCCGAGATTTAGGCCGACTACCTCAAGTACCTTTTGTTGATCCTCTGTTTTTGATACCGAGGGCTCTTGGAGGGTTTCCTGGATCAGGCTTCTATTGTTCCCTCCGGGTTTGGTACTTGCTAACTTGGATAGGGCGTCAGCTCTGCTATTTAGATCCCGAGTTATGTGCATGACCTCGGTTTCCGCAAAGCGCCCGAGGTGTTCCAAGGTTTTTTCCAAGTATTTCTTCATATTGGGGTCTTTTGCCTGATACTCTCCACTTATTTGGGAAGTCACCACTTGTGAGTCGCTGTAGATCATCACCTTTGTAGCGCCAACTTCTTCTGCTAACTTTAATCCGGCAATCAAGGCTTCATATTCTGCCCGATTGTTTGAAGCCGGAAATTCAAATTTTAAGGAGACCTCTATCTGGGTCCCTTTTTCATCTACCAATATTATGCCTGCGCCGCTCCCTGTCTTGTTGGAGGATCCGTCTACATAGAGTTCCCATGTGGTCGATTTTTCCTCTTGTTCACCTGCATATTCCGCGATGAAGTCGGCGAGGCATTGGGCTTTAATTGCAGTCCGAGTTTCGTATCTCAAATCCAACTCGGAGAGTTCTATCGCCCATTGAACCATTCTCCCTGCAACATCCGTCTTTTGGAGGATTTGCTTCATGGGTTGGTTTGTACGGACTCTTATTGTATGAGCCTGAAAGTAAGGTCGTAGCCTTCGCGAGGCTATCACTAAGGAATAAGCAAACTTTTCTAGTTTGTGGTACCTTAGCTCAGGGCCTTGTAGAACCTTACTGGTAAAGTAGACCGGGTGTTGACCGACCTCGTCTTCTGTGATCAGGGCTGATGAGACAGCCCTGTTTGCGACGGATAGGTATAGGACGAGGTCTTTTCCTGGTATTGGTCGGGTCAAGATAGGAGGTTGGCTTAAGAAATTTTTGAACTCTTGGAACGCCTCCTCACATTCCGGAGTCCATTCAAACTGGCATCCCTTCCTTAACAGGGAGAATAATGGAAGGGATTTTAGTGCTGATCCTGCCATAAATCTGGAGAGGGCTGCAAGTCGGCCATTGAGCTGTTGAACCTCTCTTAAACAAGTCGGGCTCTTCATTTCTAGGATGGCTCTGCACTTGTCGGGATTGGCCTCAATCCCTCTTTGTGTTAGCATGAAGCCTAGAAATTTCCCTGCTTCTACTGCAAAGGCGCATTTTGCGGGATTTAATCTCATCCCATGCAACCTTATAGTGTCGAAAACTTGTGAGAGGTCGGTTAAGAGGTCGACTTCTTGCTTGGTTTTTACTAACATGTCGTCGACGTATACCTCCATTAGGCTCCCTAGGTGGGGGGAAAACACTTTGTTCATCAGCCTTTGGTACGTAGCTCCTGCATTCTTCAATCCGAATGGCATGACCACGTAGCAGTAGTTGGCTTTTGGTGTGATGAACGATGTTTTCTCTTGGTCGGGTTCATGCATCGGGATTTGGTTATATCCCGAGTAGGCGTCCATGAATGATAGGTATTGGTACCCTGAGCTGGAGTCTACCAGGGTATCAATACTTGGTAAGGGATAAGGGTCCTTAGGACAGGCCTTATTCAGGTCGGTATAGTCGACGCACATCCTCAATTTACCGTTTTGTTTTTGGACTAGCACTACATTGGCTAGCCATGTTGGGTATTTGACCTCTCTGATAAAGCCGGCTTCCAGGAGCGCCTGTACTTGCTCTTCTACTATGGAGGCCCTCTCTGGGCCGAGCTTGCGTCTTCTTTGCTGTACAGGTCGGGACCCTGGGTAAACCGAGAGCCTGTGAGACATGAGCTCGGGATCAATCCCGGGCATGTCGGAAGCCTTCCAGGCGAAGAGGTCGGAATTAGCTTTTAGGAGTTCACCCAACCTTTGTTTCAGGGTTTCCCCTAGGTTGGCTCCTATGTAAGTCGTTTTTCCTTCCTCTTTACCGACTTGTATCTCCTCGGTTTTTCCACCCGGCTGGGGTCGTAGCTCTTCTCTTGTCCTTGTGCCGCCCAGCTCTATGGTGTGGACTTCTTTGCCCTTTCCTCTCAGATTTAGGCTTTCGTTATAGCACTTCCTTGCCAATTTTTGATCTCCTCTCACCGTTGCTATTCCCCCTGGAGTCGGGAATTTCATGCAGAGGTGAGGAGTTGATACCACTGCTCCGAGTCGATTAAGGGTAGTCCTGCCAATTAAGGCATTGTAGGCTGACCCTTCATCGATGACTATGAAATCTATGTTCAAAGTCCTCGATTTTTCCCCTTTTCCGAAAGTTGTGTGAAGGGGCAAAAATCCCAGTGGTTTTATTGGCGTATCCCCCAACCCGTATAGAGTGTCGGGGTAAGCTCTCAACTCTTTTTCATCTTACCCTAGCTTGTCGAAGGCGGGCTTGAAAAGGATGTCCGCCGAGCTTCCTTGATCTACTAGGGTTCTGTGGAGATGGGCATTAGCTAGGATCATAGTTATCACCACGGGGTCATCATGCCCGGGGATTATCCCTTGCCCATCTTCTTTTGTAAATGAGATAGTGGGGAAGTCGGGGGTTTCTTCCTCGACTTGGTAGACTCTTTTGAGATGTCTTTTGCGAGAAGATTTGGTTATTCCTCCTCCCGCAAATCCTCCTGAGATCATGTGGACGTGCCTCTCAGGGGTCTGGGGTGGAGGATCTCTCCTGTCCATATCATCTCGCTTTCTCTTTCCATGGGTGTCCGACCTCTCCATGAGATATCTATCAAGCCGACCTTCTCTAGCCAGCTTTTCTATCACATTTTTGAGGTCGTAACAGTCGTTGGTGGAGTGACCATATATCTTATGGTACTCGCAATACTCGCTGCGACTTCCCCCTTTTTTATTTTTAATGGGTCTTGGGGGTGGCAGCCTTTCAGTGTTGCAAATCTCTCTGTATACGTCCACTATAGAGGTCTTTAGAGGAGTATAAGAGTGATATTTCCTGGGCCTCTCGAGACTGGGTTCTTCCTTCTTCCTGACTTCCCTTTCCCTCTCCTTAGAGGAGGAAGTAGGTCCCGGTCGTGAACTCAGGTCTCTAAGTTTTGCGTTCTCTTCCATGTTGATGTACTTCTCGGCCCTTTCTTGTACATCACTTAGAGAAACGGGGTGTCTTTTAGATATGGACTGTGAGAAAGGGCCTTCTCTGAGTCCGTTGACTAACCCCATTATCACTGCCTCTGTGGGCAGGTCTTGGATCTCTAAACATGCCTTATTGAACCTTTCCATATAGGCTCGTAAAGACTCTCCGACCTCCTGCTTTATTCCCAGGAGGCTCGGTGCATGTTTTACCTTATCTCTTTGGATTGAGAACCTCATCAAGAATTTCCTCGAGAGGTCTTCAAAACTAGTGATGGATCTTGGGGGAAGGCTATCGAACCACTTCATCGCTGCTTTCGATAAAGTGGTCGGGAAAGCCTTGCATCTCGTAGCGTCGGAGGCGTCAGCCAGATACATCCGACTTTTAAAATTGCTAAGATGATGCTTTGGATCCGTAGTTCCATCATAGAGGTCCATGTCGGGGCTTTTGAAGTTCCTTGGAACCTTTGCCCTCATTATGTCCTCGCTGAAAGGATCTTCTCCGCCTGGGAGTTGATCTTCTCCTTCATCGCGGGAGTTCTTGAGAGAGGATTCTAGCTGCAAGAGTTTTCTTTCTAACTCTTTTCGCCGTTCCATCTCTTCTTTAAGGTACCTTTCGGTTTCCTTTTGCCTCTCCCGTTCCTGTTCCAATTGCTCCAGGCGGCTATGGACCAATCCCATTAGTTCAGCTACGTGAGCTGGTCCGCCTTTTTCTGATTCACGCCCATCTGAGGAATTTACCTTCGGATTCTTTACTCCGGAGGTACCCTCTCTGTGTTGATCATTGTCTTGATGTAGGGCTGTGTCTTCATTGTCATTGCCCATGTCTAGATTCTCTTGCTCAGAATCCGTCTCAACATGGCCTTCTTCATGGGATCTTTCTGCCATCGAGGGATGATCTCGCGGGTCCCCGGCAACGGCGCCAATGTTACGGTAGGTAACCGGAGATTAGTCCAATGGATGGCGTTCGGCGGCCCAAGTGTATAATAGAGGAGGACTCCAGGTAGGTTCGCAACTCGGGAGGCTCCGTCCGACTTGTGCGCGCGTGTGAATGGGGGGTGGTACCTGCAAAGACACTCCGATGCCTAAGTTAGCAAGGGTGTAAGCAGGTCTTATAGAGTATTGGACTTAGTGATACCTGAGGGGTGTCAGTGTATTTATAGTGGTGAGCCAATAACCACCGTTGGAGTAGTGCCGCATCTTTAGGATGGTAACCGTCCCATTATCTTAGGGAGGTTAAGATACGGCTTTATGAAGTGGTTAGAGAGATTTTAGGGGCGGTTACTCATTTGAATGAGTATTTATCTGCCAGCTAATCTCACAACCGACTTCTTCGTACCAAGTCGGGGTTGACACCGACCTCTTGAGCGGAGGTGGGTGCTTTGCTAGGTTTAATCTATTGGATTAGGCCTTTCGATTGGACCTGGGCCCTTAGCATTGGGCCAGGGTATGAACAATTACCATTTACAATATTGATCTCTAGTTATGATTAATAGTCAACTTTACGTGAAATTAATATTTGAGAACTGTTAGATAATTTGACTTGTTTGTCTAAATTTTTATCTAACAGTTTTTAAATATTAACTTCACGTGAAGTTAATACCTGAGAATTGTTAGATAATTTAACTTATTTGACTAAATTTTCATCTAACGACTTTTAAATATTAAAAGCACGTGAAGTCGACTTTACATGAGTTTTCACCTTATTTGGTACTTTTATTTTTAGTGTTTTGGGTTGTTAGAATTTTGAAAAAATAAAAAAATATAAAATGAAAATAAAAAAACAGAATTTTATTACTTTTTTTATAAAATTCTAAATATGAAACAGAAAATAAAAATATATAATACAAAGACGTTTGAAAATAAAATTAACTGAACTCAAATATAAATTATGCTAAAATTTATTGTATATAGATAATTCAGTCTTAACTAAAAATAATTACAATCCAACTTATTGAAATTAAATACCAGGCAAAAACGATAAAACCTAAATCTAACCCTAACTAGGCATAATAAGTTAAATTTAAAATGATAACAAACTTATTATAATGCACTACTACTTTTCACCCACTAATTGTGTTCTGAGAATGGCTTCATTCACATCCGCCATTAACGGAAACATGTGCCCTGAACCTGGCAATTCATGATATTGAATCCATGGAATGTTTTGACCAATATAGCGTTGTAGCATAGTAGGGACAAGTTTATCTTCCTCCCCTTGCCATAGATGAACTTGTCCTTCATTATTTGGAAAAGGATTTTCAATTTCAAAGGGATCAAAATCCCAATTTCCAAATCCAACGATCATGTCTCGGCAAACAGATTCAGATTCACCTTGTTGTAACACTTGTGACTGCAACAAAAAAAATAATTTTTTTTAATATTATTTATGAGTTTAATATTTCAAGAAATTAAATTCAATTTCTCAAAATACATTTTTAAGATTTTAATTTTGATATGTAATATATTTATGTAAGACGGTTTATAAAGAGAATATGTTAAAATTAAATTCTTGTTTTTATATTAAAACATTTTGTTTTAGGTATTAAATTTTTTTTTTTTTAAATTGGCTAGGTAAATGAAGTAAGAATTATATAACCTGATATTGTCTTGGTGGAACGTTAGGAGAAAAGAGCAAAGATAAATCTTGCTGAGATAAAATAGCTGGATTCTGTGACAAAACACTTGATGCTGGAAACCACTTCTGAGTCATCCACCAATATGTCAGCCATGGCAGGTGATGTGCAACTCCAACTGCCCATTGGTCTTGCCTTGGTTGTTTGGAATAAGCCATTTTCGATAACTTGGAAGGGAAGCCACTCCACCAATAGTTAGTCACTGGTGTCATCAATGTTGCTCCAGCAAGTCTGTATTTAATAAAAATATTTTTATCATTTAATTTGTTGTAATTTTATAAAAAAATATTGATATAATAATTATAAAAAATATTAAAAAATTAACAATATATAATAAATAAACTCAACACAATAAAGTTAAACAACAACGAAAGAAAGAAACTAAACAAAAAATATGATAATCAATTCATAGTCATTTATTGCTATTGTCGTCAAGAATTATTAGGATCAATTTTAATAAATTAACAATATATTTTATTCCATCATTTTAAATATTAATAACTAACTAATAACAAAAAAAATAATAAATTCTAACGAAAAATTCTAGTATTACTCCTAATTATATGCTAATATAGCGTGTCACACGTCAGTATAGAATTACTTGACATATCCTACCTGTGAGGAATGTACTTGAGGAGACCCCAAACAGCCTGACCTCCCATGGAGTATCCAATGGCATAAAACTTGGGTCCAAGTTGCAGCTTATCAGCAAGCTCTTCAACATCAAAAGCCAAGCTTTTCGGAGTTCGGTTAGGATCCGGATCACTCTCACCGTATCCTGGTCTATCAAAAGACACAATGTATGCTCCCAGTTCCTCAAGAACACCCTAATCCATTATCATTATCACCATCATCAATACAAAACTAAAGATTTAATAAAAATAATACTAAAGAGCTATCAAATTTTTATTATTTTTAGTTTTCAGCTATGTATTAATATTTAAAAGTATATTTTTAAATTATTAAATTAAAAGAACTAAACTGAAAGAATTGAATTTATAACTAACTGATAACAAAAAATAATAAATTGTTATCATCTTTACTATTATTTTTTTTAAAGAAATAGTGAATATGAAAGGAAGAAATACAGGACGAAGGATATCTGCAATGGCAGTATCATGTCTGGAAGAAGCAAAACCATGCATGAAGACGATCTTGTTCTTCGCCAATTCTTTTGGAACACCAAACTCTTTGTACGCCAAATGTCTGCCATCCCTCAGCCTTATTCTTGTTGACGTAATCACCGGAGGTTTTGGAGGAGCTGCTCGGACTGCCCGGTATGCCAACGCTCCTCCTATCAATGGAACCAACAAAAGTGCATTTGTTTTTAACGCCATTGTTTTGGGAATAAAAAAAGGAACCACCATCAATAATTGAATAATGAATATTGTTGTGATGAGTTCAACTGGGAACTGAACCCCTAGTGCGTGCTTTTTATATACGAAGAAAAAATAAAAAATTTCCACGTTTCTACATGGGCCCGAGATTCTCTAGAAATTAGGGCTGATGCAACAAAATAAAAGAAAAAAAATTTATTCTTTAAAGTTTATCTTTTAATCAGATTTTAAATTTAATTATTTTATTATATTATTTTTTTAATTTTTATTTAATCATACTTTTAAAATTTTAGGAATTAGTAACACTTTTATTTAATTTAAAATTTAAGTTTTAAACACGCAGACAAATTTCCACGTTTGTAACTACCTCAGATTCCCCAGAAAGTAGTTATTCGTTTTGCTCAGTTAGACCCAATGGGGATTTGACACGTCATCAAATGCAACTTGTGCAGCAAGGTGTAAGAACTTGAAACTTGGGCAACAAGTTCTACATTTTCTGACCAACAAGACAGCAACTAACCCTATTTTCTCTCTTATCCTTTGTTTTTTTTGAGTATATCCTCATTTTAGTCTTTAAATAATTTTAGATTAAACACTTGGCTCAGGATTTGGTGGTCCAGGAACCTTTGGACCACTTAGTGGTCCAAGTAGAAAACATGTTTTTTAAGATTTTTTAACAACTGCTACATAGTCCTTTAACTAATTTTAATTATAAATTGACCCATATATTTTATATAATTATAAAAATAATTTTTTATTTTATAAATAATTAATTTATCATAAATCTATCATGTTCATTAACAATCAAATACAAAAACAATTTTTTGGCCATTACAATCGATTAAAATATTAAATTTGATTCGTGTCGTTCGCGAGGAATCATAAAATTGTGTTTTCTGCGAAAACCAATCGATTGGAATAATGAATCAATCGATTGGATTACAGTTTACCACTAAACAATCGATTGAAAATTGCCAAAAGCATGGTTTTCGCATAACTCAATCGATTGGTCATACGATCCAATCGATTGAACGATGAATAAAAATTAGATTTTTGTAATTCAATCAATTGTTTAGAATTTTCAATCGATTGAATGCTTCAAAACAACCTGAGTCTCACCAAATTCAATCGATTGCTTTTGTGACTCAATCGATTGAATTTACCCAAACAATATGAATTTGCCAATTTCAATCGATTGTAGTATGTGTGAGTTCAAATTCAATCGATTGAAATGATAATTCAATCGATTGGAACGCGATGTATTACGTCAGTCTTGTTTTCGTTTTTAAAAATTATCTTCTTATTCATCTATCTCATCTTTAAAATTCTATCTTCCTTTTTTAAGGTTTTATTTTGATTTAGATACTCTAATCTTATCTTTTCCTTAATATTAATATTATAAATTAGTGAATAATCCATCACCAATTATTCAATCCCACCATTAAAATCGTGTATCATTCTCTTTATAAAAAATTTCATTGTTTTTCTTTCGAACATCCATCCATCTACTGAATATCTAATTTTTTTTATTTTTATCCGTCTATTTAATATCCACTTTTTGTTCATCGTTAATTGACAATCACCCGTTGCAGCAATCAGCAAAAGTCCAATCAATTTTTTTTATTGTAGTGTTCAGAAAACAATCCATCGTTTTGATTACAAAATCGAGGTAAGTGGATAGAATCTCTAATTTATAGTGAATAAGTTGCAGCTTACCATTTTTTTAACAAAAAAAATTATAGTGAATAAGTTGCAGCTTACTATTTTTTTAACAAAAAAAATTTACAAAAAAAATTATTCACTTACCATTTTTTTGTACTAATTTATAGTGAATAAATTGCAGCTTGAGGATCACGATATTCGCATTACTCTGAAATCGGATCAACCATAAGAAGGCACAAATTATAGCGTCGCCGATGATTTTTGGAAATTGCACACTAACCATAAGATGTAAAGATTATAGTAGTAATCTAGATAAAACTTAATACTTTGGTTATTGTCAATTTATTTGTTATGTTTGGTGGATGTACTTCTTTAGTTATTTTTCAATGACTTCTTAAATAGATATTTATCGTTTTGTGGCTTCTACAATTTTTCTCTATTTCTATGCAATTTATAGATACTTTAGTTTAAAAAACTCATATTATTTTGATGTAGTAATGTTATTTTCGTTTATTATTTCAACAACAATTGCATACAAATATTATGTCTTGTAAATTATATTTTATATTATTAAATTAATTTATAAATAAAAAAATTCCATGTCTTTTTATTTGTTTGCATTCTATTTTGGATTTTTGCATCTTATAAAATTTGACCTCTCTATTTTAATTAATTTTATATATATTGCTAATAGATAAAAAAATCTTGATAAGAGTAACCATAAGAACAATCAATCATGATTATTATATATTGCATTTGGAAAGAGAGACTTTTTTAAAACAACATAACGAAAAATCAAGAAGCAATAAATTAGAATAGCAAACCAGAAATTCAAATTACATAAAGAACAGCTTCTTCTTCTTTCCTTCCCCCTTCTTTTTCTTCCCTTCCCCTTTCAGACGAACAGAGACACTCTTTCTCTTTTTTTTTTCATTTTATAATTTTTTATTATGGGTAATTCGATCCAAAATTTTAACATCTAAGTAAAAAAGACAATTTCGTATACAAAAAAAAGATTAGAAACGAAAAAAATTTTAGCCTATACCTTAAGAACCAAAATCGTTCTTAACCCTTCATATTTCATAGGGACTTACTAAATACCTTTTAATTTTAATACTGTATGATATGAGATATAGAAATTCTTGGTTCGGCTAGAAAAACCAAGGTGAGACCACATAATGAAAAAATTCCGAGGGGAATGAAAAATTCATTACACATATTTTAATTGTAGAGAATATGTGGTAAATTGGATTTCCATTCTAGAGTTTCTTAGGTAACATAGAAAAATCAACCGTGCATATATTCACTTGGACTACAAACTATGCAATTACATCATTAGGGACAACTGGACAAGGAGCAATCAGATTTGAAAACAAACAAAGGTATGTGTCCTTGTATGTAACACCAAAAAATGTTAAACTATCAAAAAAGCCTAAGTGAGACTCCTAACTAGATTGGTATCTCAACATATAAGATATAAATTTTCTCCACTATTTAGTTGGCCATAAGAAGTGGAGACAAATGAAAAACACTTGAAATGAAGAATGCAAAGAATCAGTATAAAATTCTGAGACAGCTTCCATCTTCAGAGATATGGTCTCTTGCATGCATAGAACTGTTGTTAAACCACTCTAGCCGCTACCAGCCCACAAGCCAGAGCTGCTCCAAACAAAGCATGTAACCTCACACAGAAGTACTTTGCCATGAAGACATTGCTTTTGTCCTGTAAGTAAATAGCACTGAATTGTGTATCCAATAGATCATTGTTGTGTTTGTCAGAGAAATAAAAGATATGCCACCTTCCAGTTTCTGGTACAAATTTAACATCCATTCGGGCTTCACATCCAGTTCTTGTTTCCAATCTAGGCTCCTTCTTCCTTTTTTTCCATCGTGTAATATTTCTCCATCCTGAATCCTTGCCTATGACATACAAACTTTTGTTTGTATATCTCGCCAGTACTATTCTTGAAGGTCTTGCTCTTCCTTGCACTAAAACTCTTCGACTTTGAGTACTTCATATAAAAATCAAATGCAAGCTGCAAAGTAGAAAAGTGGTATTTGCCAATTTTCTCCGCAAAATTCTCACTAAATTTCAAAGTTGTAATGTCTTGCACGGAGTCAACCGCATAAGCGACTTCAAGGATATCTTCTGACATATCAAATTCAGAAAAAAACGCTCCCTCAATAAATTCATCTCTGAAATCTTGTTCGAATTCATTCTGTTCATCCATCATATATTGGTCACTTACTAGCTCTTCTTGTTGGTTAAAGTCATTGTCCTCCTGGTATTGCTCATTCATCTCAGTGTCCGTAAATATACCTGACATCTTAAAATGTCCAATGAAAAAAAAATCAGTACACTCCATCTTATAACATTACATAAAATAGATAGATTCGTATATTGCTAGCAGGGACGGATCCAGAGATTTTAATATTGAGGTGCCAATTTTTATATAATTTTTTTTAATCTATAAAAATAATTAACATATAGTTATTGGAGTTAGTTTTTTAATAGATTTATTAAGATACATATAATTATAATTTTTTCCAATAATTTTATTTTTAATATGATAATTACATAAATAAAATATAACTTTAACAATTGTACATTACAAATTTATAAAATACCATATAATTTATAACGGGATTTGCTAAAAATGATCCCATATCTTATTAATTAAAATTCATTCTTTCAAAAGTTTTAAAAAAATTTGAAAATAAATTATAAATTATTAATTAATTGAAAGACACGGTACCATTGTAGAATACAAGATATACGATATCTTTATAAAATTTTTCTTTTACCAATATGAATTTAGAAGAAGAATTAATATTTTTTACAAGAAAATAATATCTACAGTATATAATGTGATTACCAAAGCATAACTACTTAAGTTATTATTAATATAAAAATATGAATGTTAAATATATTAATATAAAAAAACAAATGATTTTTAAAAAAAATAAATATAAAAAATATTATATAAAAACTAATTTGAAAGGTACAAAGACTTGAGGGTATGATATTAAATTAGTTAGGTAAAAATATTAATGAATTAACAATTAAGACATAAATCTATTACATAGTGAAAAATAATACATATAAAACTATTAAATTACCTAATATTTGTTTTTATTTTTTAAACACAAATCTTATATATAAGTATAATTTCTTAAAATTTTGGGGGGTCCAGGCCACTACTCGCCCCCTCTAGGTCCATCCCTGATTGCTAGCTAATTAGTAATAAAAAATAATAACATCTATTTTCTTTTTAGTAATTCTCAATGTCTTGTCAGTTAATAAAAGATAAAAAAAAACATTTTTTCATTACACAATCAATTTTACGAATAAAATATCGAAACGAATAATTGAAAAATTAGAGATTCTATCCACTTACCTCGATTTTGTAATCAAAACGATGGATTGTTTTCTGAACAATGAAAAAAATTGATTGGACCTTTACTGATTGCTGCAACGGTGATTGTCAATTAACGATGAACAAAAAGTGGATATTAAATAGACGGATAAAAAATAAAAAAAAATTAGATATTCAGTAGATGGATGGATGTTCGAAAGAAAAACAATGAAATTTTTTATAAAGAGAATGATACACGATTTTAATGGTGGGATTGAATAATTGGTGATGGATTATTCACTAATTTATAATATTAATATTAAGGAAAAGATAAGATTAGAGTATCTAAATCAAAATAAAACCTTAAAAAAGGAAGATAGAATTTTAAAGATGAGATAGATGAATAAGAAGATAATTTTTAAAAACGAAAACAAGACTGACGTAATACATCGCGTTCCAATCGATTGAATTATCATTTCAATCGATTGAATTTGAACTCACACATACTACAATAGATTGAAATTGGCAAATTCATATTGTTTGGGTAAATTCAATCGATTGAGTCACAAAAGCAATCGATTGAATTTGGTGAGACTCAGGTTGTTTTGAAGCATTCAATCGATTGAAAATTCTAAACAATCGATTGAATTACAAAAATCTAATTTTTATTCATCGTTCAATCGATTGGATCGTATGACCAATCGATTGAGTTATGCGAAAACCATGCTTTTGGCAATTTTCAATCGATTGTTTAGTGGTAAACTGTAATCCAATCGATTGATTCATTATTCCAATCGATTGGTTTTCGCAGAAAACACAATTTTATGATTCCTCGCGAACGACACGAATCAAATTTAATATTTTAATCGATTGTAATGGCCAAAAAATTGTTTTTGTATTTGATTGTTAATGAACATGATAGATTTATGATAAATTAATTATTTATAAAATAAAAAATTATTTTTATAATTATATAAAATATATGGGTCAATTTATAATTAAAATTAGTTAAAGGACTATGTAGCAGTTGTTAAAAAATCTTAAAAAACATGTTTTCTACCTGGACCACCGAATCCTGAGCCTAAACACTTTAGTTCTCAACTAAAATTAATTATTCTCACTTAAGTCTTTTACTCCGTTAAGTTTAAAATGTTAATATAATATTGAATATCACCTTCTATTCATGCTTACAAAGGTACATGTTCTTCATGAAACTAAGGAATAAAAAAAATTGAAGTTACAGGTTTTGCGAATAAAAAATGCCAAATTTATGTGGATAATAAAAAATAAAAAAATAAACTAAAATATATAATAAATAATTATTTACTTTGTCAAAAAAATAAAGAATAATAACCATCATAAATCGCATAATAATAAAGAAAACTAAAACACAGTGCTGAATATTAATAATTACACATAAAAATAAAATAAAATAAATGAAGTAACTTAAATGATTAATTTTTAAAAAAATATAAAATATAAAATATAAAAAGGTAATTACTCACCGATGTTAAACATTTATATTTTTAAAATTTAAATCAAATAAAAGTGTTAACGGTTCCTAAAAACTTAGAAAATATGATTAAATAAAAATTAAAAAATAATAACTAAATTTAAAAATTGATTAAAGGATAAATTTTAAAGGACAATCAACCCTGATTTCTGGAGAATCTGAAGCCCTTACAAACATAGAAATCTTTTATTTCTTCTTCGCGTATAAAAACACGCACTAGGGGTTCAGTTGAACTCATCACAATAATATTCATTATTCAATTATTGATGGTGGTTCCTTTTTGGATTCACAAAACAATGGCATTAAAAACAATTGCAATTTTGTTGGTTCCATTGATAGGAGGAGCGTTGGTATACCGGGCAGTCCGAGCAGCTCCTCCAAAACCTCCGGTGATTACGTCAGCAAGAATAAGGCTGAGAGATGGCAGACATTTGGCGTACAAAGAGTTTGGTGTTCTAAAAGAATTGGCCAAGAACAAGATCGTCTTCATGCATGGTTTTGCTTCTTCTAGACATGATACCGCCATTGCAGATATTCTTCGTCCGGTATTTCTTCTTTTCATATTCAGTATTTCTTTTTAATTGAACACAAATATTGAGATAATTATTAAATTTTATTGATTCTTTATTTTTGTACTGGTAATGGTAATGATATGACGATGGATCAGGGTATTCTTGAGGAACTGAAAGCATACATTGTATCTTTTGATAGACCAGAATATGGTGAGAGTGATCGGATCCTAATCGAACTCCGAAAAGCTTGGCTTTTGATGTTGAAGAACTTGCTGATAAGCTACAACTTGGACCCAAATTTTATGTCATTGGATACTCCATGGGAGGTCAAGCTGTTTGGAGTCTCCTCAAGTACATTCCTCACAGGTAGCATTTGTCCAAACACTTCTATAATGACGTGTTATTAAATATTAAAAGTATTTTTATTAAATACAGGCTTGCTGGAGCAACATTGATGACACCAGTGATTAATTGTTGGTGGAGTGGCTTCCCTTCCAAGTTATTGAAGATAGCTTACTCCAAAAAACCATGGCAAGACCAATGGACAGTTGGAGTTGCACATTACTTGCCATGGCTGACATATTGGTGGATGACTCAGAAGTGGTTTCCAGCATCAAGTGTTTTGTCAAAGAATCCAGCTATTTTATCACAACAAGATTTATCATTGCTCTTTTCTCCTAACGTTCCACAAAGACAATATCAGGTTATGTAAAATATATTAAAGAGTTATGCTACGTGTACACTAAAATCAGCCATTAAAGTCAGCCACTAGTATAAATTACATGTTGAAATATAAATACACATTGAAAATAAATTAAATTACATATATATTTATATGCAAATACATTGGTGGCTGTTTTTAGTGACTGATTTTAGTGTACAAATAACATTTTTTATATTACATATCAAAGTTAAAATCTTAAAAATGTTTTCTGAGAAATTGAATTTAATTTCTTAAAATATTAAACCCATAAATATTATTTTAAAAAAAATATATTTTTCTTGTTGCATTCACAAGTGTTACAACAAGGTAAATCTGAATCTGTTTGCCGAGACATGATCGTTGGATTTGGAAATTGGGATTTTGATCCCTTTGAAATTGAAAAATCCTTTTCCAAATAATGAAGGACAAGTTCATCTATGGCAAGGGGAAGAAGATAAACTTGTCCCTACTATGCTACAACGATATATTGGTCAAAACATTCCATGGATTCAATATCATGAATTGCCAGGTTCAGGGCACATGTTTCCGTTAATGGCAGAAGTGAATGAAGCTATTCTCAGAACACAATTAGTGGGTGAAAAGTAGTAGTGCATTATGTTAGTATATATATATAAGTTTGTTATTATTTTAAATTTAACTTGTTATGCCTAGGGTTAGATTTAGATTTTCAATAATGTTAGGTAACTAAGATGGTTCCAGCAAAGAATCTAAAATTTCTACGTGGATGGTGTTTATGTTAGGTATTATGATATTTCTTTTCTTTGTAAATTGGATGGTTCTGAATCTGTTTTCTGATTTATCATGTTTTAGGCATTTGGAGAGGGAAGAAGAGTGAATAGATGGAAGCTAATTGAATCAGTTTCCGTCATTCACGTTGCAATGATAATAAACGTATCTCTTTCTAATTTAAATGTGGTGAAACATTTAATAATTAATATTTTAAATCATAAATAAATAAAACTAATTATTATATTTATAATTAATTAAGTTTTTGCATTCTTAGTTGATTTGGAGCTGGTTTCATATACTTTTTCTTAGATTTTATCGTTTTTTTCTAGTATTTAATTTCAATAATTAAGTTGGATTGTAATTATTTTAAGTTAAGATTATAACCGAATTATCTATATACAATATATTTTAGCATAATTTATATTTGAGTTCAGTTAATTTTATATTCAAACGTCTTTGTATTATATATTTTTATTTTCTGTTTTATATTTTGAATTTTATAAAAAAAAGTAATAAAATTATGTTTTTTATTTTTATTTTATATTTTTATTCTTTTTCTTTTTAAAATACTAACAACTGAAACACTAAAAATACCAATTAAACTGCCCCTAAATTTGAGATAGTTTTCATATGAGAGTAATATGCAATGGTGGTGTACCATGTTAGAAATTAAAGTATTAAATACCATGTTATTAAAAGAAGTATTAATAAAGCGATGAGTATAAAATTCACCAAATTTCATAAAATAGAAATCTCCGTATATTCAAAGGAAAAGAAATCGTTGTTTGTCATAAAGTAATTGTAGTCGTCATCATTACGATTAGGTTAATGTTCAATAGTATTGTTCTATATAATAATGAACATATCTAAAATTATGAAATTGTATATTAAATAATTTTTTAATACATCAAATTCATTCAAAAATAATTGTATTTATTACTCTTATTAATTAGAATAAAAAAAATCATATGTATCAATCTTAAAACCGAAAAAAAATAATTTTAATAGTATTATTTTAATTTGATTAGAGTTTAATTTTGATTTGTTATTTTTGTTTTGTTTTATTTGGTTTAAGTTTAAATTTAAATATTCTAACTTTAAGGAGATATAATTTTAAATTTTAAATATATAAGAGAAGATTTGAGAATAATATCTAAAAATAATTATTATAATCAATAATAGCTAACTAAAGGATGAATTATGATAGATATTTAGTTGTACCGAAAAAAATTGTTGATCGCATACAATGGCTTTTTAATTTTGGTGTTGTAATTCTAGTAGTGATGTTTTTTAAATCTTTTTCTCAATTTTGTGGTTTTTATTTTTTTTTAACCTGTAAATTTAGGCTCAAATTTGTTGTTTTATTTTAAAAATTTTAAATATACAAATTTTGACCCTCAAATTTTTTAAACATGCTAATAGAACTATTCGATTTGTTTTATAGCAAAAAAAAATTATTTTATTATAAATCAGACACTTCGATTTGTATATCATGAAATATGGCTCTTAAATTTTTCAAAACTAAAGGTTTAATTTTTTATTTAAAATAAAAAATTAAAATCTATATTAAAAAAATCGATTAATATTATTATTTTTTAAATAAATATAATCAAGCTAAAATTATTAAAAAGTAAATTTTATCATATTTTTATTGTGTTGTTAAAATTATTGTCTAACTTATTTTTAAAAATAAAAAATAAAATATTTAAAATTTATTAAATATTATCTATTTACTTTTTCTAATAAGTTAGATACAATTAAAAATACTATAGCATTCACCTTATTAAAAACAAATATATTATTTAGATGCATCTTTTTCTTATTTTTCTATTACAACTACTTCTTTATTTTGGTGAATCTGTTACAGCAACTTTAAACCTAATGAACTATTTACGATCACATATTGGTATATTATACTGCCTTCTTTTTAATAATAATAATAATAATAATAATAATAAATAATAATAATAATAATAATAATAATAATAATAATAATAATAATAATATACTCCCTTCTTCATCTTTCGACTAGTAATTAATAATAATAATAATAATAATAATAATAATAATATACTATCGTCTGACTTCTTTTTTTTCAATAATAATCATAATAATAATAATATCTTTAATTTATTATGAAATTTTCTGATCATTACAATAAAAAATCGAATAGAAATAAATTTCTAAATACCTTAATGATAATATTGATGATGCTATTATTATCATAATAATAATAATATCTTCTATTTGTTGTTTTATTATATTATAATTCTAACCATAAAATTTCTAATAATAATTTTTTAAAATATTTAAATTTTTAAAGAAAAGTATAGGTAACCAACAATATTTTTAAACAATGTGTGAATAATTTGAATTAATAGGGTTAAAAGAGTAAATTAATCTTAAATTTAATTAGTAACATTAAATTAGGATGTAGTGTATTTTTATTTGATTAGTAATTATTCATGTTGTTCAAGATAGTTATTGTTTACCTAACATTCCCCAAATTTTAAATGAAAAAAACGTGAATCAAAGCATCTTAACCAAACAATCATTTGAATTCAAATGTTTGATTGTGAGTAAAACTGTTTATAAAGAGAATACGTTAAAATTAAATTCATGTTTTAATATTAAAATATTTTATTTTAGGTATTATTTTTTTTTAATTCGTTAGGTAAATGAAGTAGGAATTATATGCCAATAAATTATAATTCAAATCATATCATTTCTTCATCATTTCATGCTTATCTAAGAATTATATGTCAACGAGTTATAACTGGATTTTATGGCCAACTGTCCATTGAAGTCGCTTCACCAATAGTTTTTTTTTTACCAACGATAGGAGACTCGAACCCATAATTTCTTAATTGAATATGGAGAGATTATGTCATTTGAGCTATTACTCATTGACCGCTTCACCAATAGTTAGTCACTGGTGTTATAATATTGTTTCAATAAATTTATATTTAATGTCAATGAGTTATAGTTCAAATAATATAATCTTTTTATATTCACTTGAAAGGTTATGAGTTCGAGTCTCTCTATTTTTGAAAAAAAAATTAAGTCTATATTTAATAAAAATATTTTTAATATTTAATTTATTTTAATTTTATAAAAAGATTGATATAATAATTATATGAATGTGGTGTGTCAGTAACACGTTACTATAAAATTGTCAAGTTATATCCTACCTGAGGGATGTACTTGAGGAGGCCCCAAGCACCTTGACCTCTTCAACGTCAAAAGCCAAGTTTCTTGAAGTTCGGTTAAGATTTGAATCACTCTCAGCGTATCCTGGTCTATCAAGAGACGCAATGTATATTTTTAATTCTTCAAGAACATCCTAATCGATCAATAGAAAACTAAAGATTTAATAAGAATAATGTTAAAATGTTATAAAAATTTATTGTTATTGATCGTTCGTTAATTATTAATGTTTAAAAATATATTTTTAAATTACTATATTAATAAAAATAAATTAAAATAATTGAATTTATGGTTATGCAAACAAAAAATAATAAATTTTGATAGTCTTTATTATTTTTATTTTTAAATAATGATCTTAATATCTGTACTGAATTAAAAAAAAAAAACCTACTGGTAGACAATGAGATATGCCAACAACGGACTACATTTTTAAGCCTAATTCTATTCCTGTTACTAAATTGGCCACAAGTTGAATTGATAATGGGCCAGGCTGAATCGGCCGAACTTAAATGGGCCAATAAAGCAAAACATCAGACCCAATTGAATAATCTCTTTCTTGAAACGACGTCGTTTTTCATAGTGCGTTTTCTTCTGCCTCTCTATGGAAACGTCGTTTTTCACAGGGCGTTTTCTTCTCTCTCTCTGTGGTTGAAGAAGAAGAAGAAGATGATGATGCGAACAAGGTTGCTATGGTCGAGCTTGGGGTTCGTGTCAACAAGTGCAGTGTTCTCTCATTTCATATGGAAGGACCTTTGGGTTGATCGCCACGCGCTTTCCTCAGAAATTGACCACCATTTTCACGCGCTCCAAGCTCGCGTCTCCAACCTAGAGTCCTCTTCATCATTGTCTGGTAATCAAAATCCAGTTTCTGATCAGGTGCTTTCCATTTCTACACTTTAATTTTTCCGGAATTGCCTTTAATTTTGACAATTTCCCTCAAATTTGCATCAAAATCGCTTTTAATTTTAATTAAAAATTAGTAACACAAAAAAAATGTGAAAATTGACCTATGGAAACACTTGTTGACTTTACGAAATCAATTTATGGTGATTGTCACTTAGATTTAGTGTGCTAAGTGAACAAATTCTGGCAAAAGTTATGATTTCCGATTTTAGCCCTAATTTTAGTTTAGGAATGAACTCACCCTTTATGATTGTGATTGTTGTAAGAATGGTGAAAGGATTTTTGTAGTAGGAGTGATTTTTCTCTTTGATTGTTTTCGAAAACTTGGTTTTGACAATGTTAATGCTCTTGATTCTAGAATAGCTCAAGCTTTGACTATATTCTTATAAATCCTACTTTCTCTTAACTATGCAAATCTAGAGAATTCTTGAAGTTCAGGCTATGCAGATCTCAAATCAATTATGCAAACACTATAGTCTATAAGCATGTTGAAACTAGAATCAATTACCCTCGGCTGTGTTTGGTAGCAAGAACATGACAAAACTATAAAGATAGAGGCACAAAAATGTGTTTGGAATTGGAGACAAATATACAAAATCAGTCTCAACATACACATTTCCTGCATTTTACCTTCTTCCAAAAAGTTGACAGATTTGATTGCGAAAGATTCAGTTGAAATAAAACTCTGTGCGTTGGAAGTGATAGCTTTGGTTTGCATGAAAGTATTGTGTACTGATATTAAACTCTTATCTGTTTTTTTATATGGCAGATTGAAGGCTCTAGCTAAGTATTATTTTCTGCTCAAACGTTGTGTCTTCAAGATTTTGAGAGTGCTTTGCTTCAAAGCAACTGATGAGAAGACCCAAAATTTCTTTTCCCTTTGAAATTAGCAGATAGTTTACCATGAGATTTTATTAAACAGTATGCAACATTATAATATAACAATTCCATTCCTTTGGATGTTGAATTGAATATTGGGTATATTTTAGTAAACAAAAAAAACAGCTGAAGTAATATTTCATTGATTGTAGTGATTCATTTCATGAAAATTATTGCTAATTCAGTAAATTGTTTCAATTAGAATTAGAATTAGAATAGATTGAAATCTAACAAAGAGGTACTGGTAATTATTTACTTAAGGGGGGATTTTTTATTAACTCAGTACCTCCAATAGGAATATTTATTAATGTATTTTTAAAGGAATTCCTCTAATACTCTTTTGAAATTAGAAGATAAATTATCTTCTCTCATGTTTTATTATGCAATAAGTATGTTTTATATATTTTAACACTTGAAATAATCATATTTAACCAATCCCAACACATAAAAATAAGCTTTTGGAACACATATGAAATATACTTTAGGATTACACAAGTGTTTCTCAAGTTTTATAGTTCTATGAGAAAGAAAATGATGCGATAAGTTAATTATTTAGAATTTAATTCAGAGGTAATGCTCTATATTCAAATAAAACATATGAAAAAATATTTTATATGTTAAATACGTGTGTAATTAAAATTATTATGTGATAACTGATGAGTGATAACATACAAGAAGGGATTATTTACCTTTCAATTTTCAAAAAAATATCGAAATAATTTTAATTTTTAAATATTGCATTTACATGTATATATCGTCTCATTTGTTCTTTCTTTAAAATGTTAAATCTTTGTCCAAATGACAAATATCACAGCGACACGATGTTATTTCAAACACTTTTACTTTATTGAAAAGTTGACATCACTTTATTTCAAACAATCTGTTTCATGGAAGATGGAGCCTACCATAAAACATTTTCTGAGAAATTGTCCCTTGCCATTGGCGTTTTCTTCAGCCTTCTTCCAATTAGAACTTCTGCAACTGTATCTGAAGTTTCCCCGATCCAGTGATTCCAATTTCCACACACATTCCTACCAAGGCTCTTAAAAAGACCATATTCATACTCTTAACAATACCATCAAAATCAAAGTCAACTCTTGAATCAGCAATGATCACTGATGTACCTTCTTCTTCCTCCTCTTCCTCTCCTTCCGTCAAGACCCGTAGATGGATCAACCATGTATTCATCAGTTTCAGGGGTGAAGACACCAGAAAAGGCTTCACAGATCACCTTTATGCTGCACTGGAAAGAAGGGGTTGTATCAAAACTTTCAAGGATGATCATGACCTTGAGAGTGGGGAAATCATATCTAAAGGGCTCATCAAGGGAATTCAAGAGTCCATGTTTGCGCTTGTTGTCCTCTCACCAAACTATGCTTCCTCAAGATGGTGCTTGGATGAGCTGCAAAACATCGTTGAGTGCAGGGAAAAGTTCAACCAAGTGGTTTTTCCTATCTTCTATGGTGTAGAACCCTCTGATGTAAGGTATCAGAGAGGAACCTTTGAAGAAGCTTTCAGAAAACATGAAGAGAGGTTCAAAGAAGAGAAGGGGAAAGTCCAAAGATGGAGAGATGCATTGCAAAAAGTTGCAAGTTATTCCGGTTGGGACTCCAAAGATAAGTGAGTTCTCTTGTCATTCATTTTGATTTTTTTTCCCTAGTGATCTGAAGTTTTTTTAACTTTTTGGTACCGAAATGAGAGAATTGGACACCAAACATAGTTAAAGTGATCAATCCCTTCTATATATATATATTAGTTTATTTCTTGGCCCATAGTCAAGTATTTCAAGTTTTCACGAGTAGATTTAACTCATACTCTAGAGACATGCATAACCATCTATTTTCATTATAATGTTTAGAAGTTATATAAAAATCAACAATGAATGGTTTTGTAAATGGTTTGAGCACACATTAAATGTGCAGTAGACAGTAGTGTGAGTTTTCGAATTTTCTCTTTGTTCAAATGATAAGTCATCATCGTATATAGAAAATAGATGATACATAAAAATCCAAGTTGTGATCCATTCATTAATTCTTGAGTACATGAAAATTAAACTTGAGACCTAACCATGGACATGCGAAATTTATAATCATAGCCTATATTTTTTCTCCCTCTATGCAGTCATGAGGCAGCATTGATTGAAAGAATTGTTGATCACATACAAAAATTACTGATTCCTAAGTTGCCATCATCAGTAGGAAACCTCGTTGGTGTTGAATCAAGGATGAAAAAGTTGAATTCACTCATTGGTATGCAGTTGGATGATGTTCGCTTTATAGGTATATGGGGCATGGGAGGCATAGGAAAAACAACAACTGCCAGATTAATATATGAATCAATCGAAGAGCAGTTCAACTTTAGTTGCTTTCTTGCAAACGTTAGAGAGGTTTCTGCAACAAATGGCATAGTTCACATCCAAAGGGAACTTCTTTCTCATCTTTCTGTAAGAAGTAATTACTTTCATAATTTGTTTGATGGGGTAAAAATAATAGCAAACTCTTTGCACAACAAAAAGGTCCTCCTTGTTCTTGATGATATAAGTGAAAGAAGCCAATTAGAGAACTTAGCCGGAAAACAAGAATGGTTTGGTCCCGGTAGCAGAATAATAATCACTACTAGAAATAAGCATCTGCTAATGACACATGGCGTGCATCAGACATGCGAGCTTGAAGGCTTAGTTCAGGAAGAAGCCCTTCATTTATTCTGTCTGAAAGCTTTTAAACAAGATCAACCCAAAAGCCAATATCAGAATTTGTGCAGCGAAGTGGTTCAATACACAAGAGGCCTTCCATTGGCACTTGAAGTATTGGGATCCCATCTTTGTGGAAGAACTCCTGTGGCTTGGGATAGTGCTTTAAACCAATTAAGAAGTTCTCCACACCCTGAAATCCAAAATTCATTGAAAATAAGTTTTGAAAGTTTGTCTAGCTCAGAGAGAGAAATGTTTTTGGATATTGCCTGTTTCTTCAAAGGCATTGACAAGGATGATGTAGTAGGAGTGTTAGAAAATTGTGGTTATTTTCCACAATTTGGAATTGAAATTTTGATTGACAAATCTTTGGTCACTCTTAATAGGGATAATAAATTGGAAATGCATGATTTACTTCAAGAAATGGGAAAGAATATAGTGTTTCAAGAATCTCCAAATGATCCAGGAAAACGTAGTAGATTGTGGTCTCATGATGACATCAGCCGTGTGTTGACACAAAATAAGGTTTGTGCCAATTCTTCTGCCACTACTGGATGATTGGTTTTAGATCAACAAAAAATGGCATTCGATATTTCTTTTCTTTAAACATTTGTTTTATCTTTTAATCAACAATATTGCACTATTGAATAATTACAATTCTGAGTGTTAGGGAACTGAAGCAATTCAAGCAATAGTATACTATGGTCAAGCATATGAAGCAGGATGGAGCTCTGAAGCAATTCAAGCAAAAGTACACTATACTCGACGACATGAAGCAAGATGGAGCACTGAAGCTTTCTCCAAGACCAGCAACATAAGGTTGCTAAGGATATTTAATGTGTTTCATCTTTCCCATGGCCTTGATTGCCTTCCTTATGCACTCAGAGTTCTTGACTGGTATGGATGCCCTCTGAAAACTCTGCCACTTACTGATCAACTGGATGTTGTTGACATCAATTTGTATTCTAGCAAAATTGAACAACTTTGGCACGGAACAAAGGTAAAATTCATTGGTTAATTGCTTTTTTCAAACTATGTTTTAGTGATGTTCACAAATCACAATAACATTGAAATTTTGTTTTCACATGTATACTTCTGATCAGATTCTACATAAGTTGAAGTCCATCAACTTGAGTTTTTCCAAAAACCTAAACCAAACCCCTGACTTTGTGGAGGTTCCGAATCTCGAATCGTTAGTTCTTCAAGGTTGTAGAAGCCTAACCGAAATCCACTCATCTGTTATGCACCTCAAGAAACTTGTTCAATTGAACTTAAAAGGCTGCAAAAGGCTCAAAGCTCTTCCAGGTAAAATGGAGATGAGTTCATTAAAGGTTTTAAATCTTTCTGGTTGCTCAAACATGAACACCATCCCAGACTTTGGGAATTGCATGGGACATCTAGAAGAGCTTCATTTGGATGGAACTGCTGTAACAGAGCTACCTTCATCATTAGGATGTCTGGTTGGACTTGTTCTTTTGCATTTACAGAATTGCAGGTATCTTGTTTGCCTTCCGGATACCATTCATAAGTTGAAGTCCCTCAAAGTTCTTAATGTTTCTAATTGCTCGAAACTCCGTAGCTTGCCAGAGTGCCTACAGGAATTGAATAATCTGGAAGTACTTGATGCTAGCAATACTGCCATTGAAGAACTACCTTTATTTGTATGTTATCTAGAAAACATCAAAGTAGTGTCATTTGCTGGTTGCAAAGAGTCAACATCCGTGTTAAATTGCTTTCGAGTTCCATCTGCTGTTTGCCGTCCATCCCTTTTGAGAAGGTTAGATTTAAGTTATTGCAATCTACTTGCTGAATCAATACCAGATGGTTTTTGTGGCATATCGCTGAGGGATTTGGATCTTTCTGGCAACAACTTTGTTAACCTACCAAGCGACATTTCCAAACACTCTACGCTTGAATATCTTTGTCTAAACTCGTGCAAGAAGCTTCAGTCATTGCCTGGGCTTCCATTAAGCATAAAAAGAATAGATGCAATCAACTGTGCCTCATTGGTAACGTCTAAATTCCATCCATCTAGGCAGCATTATTGCATCACCTGTACAATGGCACTTACCAAGAGAACGGAAGAGCCTCCTTAAGGTTTGTAAACCTACTATTTCTTGACATAATTATCCATTCCTGTCAATTATTCAATACTGCAATTCTATGCCAATTTCAGGCCTCTTTTATTTTTGCTTGTGTTAATTCCTGTGTGTCTTTGTGAAATTGTGGCTACTCTCTTCGGAGAATCACACGTTCCTTAACTATCGGAAAAAAATGTTAATTTCAGGGGATTTGCTTTCCGAGAACACCATTCGACATGCTTATCACAGGCAATGAAATTCCATCATGGTTTGCACCTCAGAAGTCTTCTTCCTTTGCAGAAATACCATTTCCTCATCCTTGTCCGCCAACTTCCTTTGCAGAAATACCATTTCCTCATCCTTGTCCGCCAACTGAATGGCTGGGATTTGCTGTGTGTTTCTTGCTGGTAGCGGATCGGCCTCTGGTCTATGGCGATACAGAGATCGCTTGTTACAAAATAATGAAACAAGATAAAGATGATTGGAGGGCGGAGTCTCCCGTGATCACCAGGAATGTTCCTCTTCTGGAGCCAAAACTACCTCACCTTTACATTCTCTTTCTGTCCATTGGAGAATACCCTGAAAGAATGCATACAGGTTATGGGTTTCGTTTGATGCGTTGCCCTGATTGCGGTCCATTGAAAATAGTGCAGGCTGGGTGTCGTCTGGTGTGCAAGGAAGATCTTCAAGATATTTATCGAAATCATTCCCATACTTCCTCTGTAGGGCCTAATAATGAATAAAAAACAAACAACAACGATGGGCCAAGCCCATAACCTTTCCTTCTTTTCCTTCTACTCCAACGGCACACACAAACACTTCAATGCAGCAATACACACACATCTCTCACCGCCATCCTCATGTCACTTCTTTAACAATAACTAGTGTGAATCCCGCGCGATGCGCAGATTGTGTACATAATCTATTTTATTGTATTTATGTATATTTTGTTTATAAAAAAAATTAATACATATTTATGAGGAGTTAATTTATTTAGTATATAAATAGATTGATTAATTAATTTTTTTTAATATTAATGTTCAATCTCGTTAAAAAAATAAACATAAAATTTGATTAAAAGTCCTACTTTTTCCTTATCAATCAAACAAAACCAACAAAAATAAACTCATGAATCAATAAAAGTAAATTTACAAAGACAAAAGTATTTTTATTTTAAACTTTGATATATATTTAAACCAAAGACACCCTTAACCCTGGATTCAAAGATCATTGGCAATTGAACATGAACCTCATGTCTCAATTTCTAACCTATTCTTATTTCATTCTTTCAATTTCTTTATCATTTGCTCCAAATGTCACATCTTTCCAAACAACAAATAGAACTATATGTTAAAAAGACATGAAAATACATTTTTATTGCCTCATGCCTCAGTTCCAAATTGAATGAGCACTTATGCCTTGAATATTACTATCTCAACACATTAAGCATTGATAATAGTTAAAAAGACAAATCTCAACAATAAATGAAACTTTCCAAATCCTTTCTCTTGCTGCGGCTGCAATCAATCTTGCATCAATTTGCGAGCGCAGCCCGTTCCTCCTATCATCTAGCATAAAATGCATGGAGTACAGACACAAATAAAAATGCAGCCATTTTAACTTAGAAAGCCAAAGGAATCAAGTAGTGATACACTCTACTTGCATCAACCCCTTTCATTAACAGTTTGATCAAGCTGTTGATCAAGCTGTTGTACCATGAACTTGTCAATTTGAGCCTGCTTTGTTGGGTCGTATAAACTCAAACAAATAAAATAAACACAATTGATGTAGTAGAATAGCATTTAAAATAGCATGTTATAACCAAATTTATTGACTACTAAAATATCTTGCCAAGCATTGCAAGTGCTATTATTTTATTCACATTTTTTTCATAGTAAGCAAGGAAAATTTAAAAAAAAAAATTACCACATGCCCCGTATTTTGTTTTTCAAGAGTGATAAAATAAAATAATTCAGAAATTGATATATATATTAAATAAATAAAATTAAGAATCCAAAAAAATTTAAATATATACAACACAAATTTCTTAAGGGTAAAAATAACACTAAAAACAACAAATGAAAAGAGACAAATACTTATGATGATTGTCTCCTCCCAGATTCCATGTTCTGAACATTTCTAGCATACTCTGCACATATGATGTAAATAAGAAGGCATTTTTTATGTCCTTAAAATCTGATGTTTTATTCTTTCTTTAAATTTTGTCCTATGTTTGATCTTCCTAAAAATATAATCTACCCAGTTTCATTTTACTAAAATTCTACAAAATCAGATTTTCAAACCTTAGTCCTCTTCATTGTTGCTTAAAGCCAAACAAACAACAAAGTCCACTATCATTTTTTCTTTCATCTGAGTAACTCTGACTGGAATTCAACGGACCAATTAGAGTCATCCTAATAAATATTCAAGTCTCAAACGAGTTAAATTGTGCTAATGGCAAGTAAATCATTAACCATATATGATCCATAAGTTAAAAACCATGTTAATACATTTTTCTTCACCAAAAAGTAATCTATGCACGAAGAAATACTAATCTTAAATAAGAACACCAAATACTTTTTTAGTATTGGCTATGATATATTAAACTGTATTTTAAGGGGAATTGTTTTCCAACATAATAGTGTAAAAAATAATAAATAAATAACAAAATACCACTTGAATGCAACACCATTCCAAAGATCTAAATTGTTACCTGATGTCATTGCTATAGCGTTAGGGTCCCTTATAGCTTTAGAAATCCGAATCAGAATATGAAATTCTGGAGTCAATTTCATTGAGTACTTATGACTATAAATCACAAAATACAAAAGAAAGAATGTCAAAACCAATAAAGTATGCAATTAATGGTAGGTTGGAAAAAAATATGACATTCATTAGCTTTGAGAAATTGAGATTGATCGAAACATTCAACGATCTTTGCATGGAGATGAGACAAAAATTGGCTTTTTTCTTTTTATATATGTATGAACACCAAAAGTCATGAATATGTAAATACCCCAAAATCACTATTTTTTTGTTCTTAAAGTTTTCGAAAAAGCGAAAAGATACCAATATAGCAAGTTAACAATCAAAAACGTCATTTTTTTTTTTAGTTTTGCTGTAACTCTCACATGTCTTACTCAACAAAGGCAAGTAATCTCACATGTCTGATATGACCTCTTATTAGCAGAAAATAGGAGCCACACATCACACCTGCAATAATTTCAATAATCATGGACTCTTAATTGAGATAAACACATGTCAAGCAGTCAAGCACACTATGGTAGGAGGTGTATGTTATATTAACATACTATGATAATTCATCAAGATTTATCCATATATGTATATAATCGATGCAAGCTGAAATGAGATCATGTTATAGGCTCATAGGTATAAACAAAATATATAATTGATTGACTAGTAAACTCATTATATATGTGAAGTTAACACATTTTTAAGATTATCTACACTCCAACTAAATTGCACTTTTTTTTTTTTTTGCAGAGAATTGATTATGAACCTTTGAGTCAAAATCCCGACCTAAATCAACAATAAGCACACACTTATCCTCACACGAAACAGGTTAAATTAAACTTTATACAACCTCCCATGAAGTTGCCGCACAGATAATCGTGAGTTTCCTTAATTAGTGAAAAAAACAATGCTAGATATTAGCTATACACCATTGTTGGTCTTATATATGTGTGGTAAAATTCATCCTTGAGCTGTAGTGATACATTTTTATTTGAAATATTAGCTAAATAAAGCACTATTCAACTTTGACTACCTAGGTTGAATCCTTTTATTATGCTTGCTTCTATTTCTCCATCTGATTGGATGGTCAAATCAAGATAAATCTTACTTTTACTTATATTAAAAACATAATCATTGATCCAGTAGTAGTACTCATCATTTCCATGTTAATTACTACCAAAAACGATTTAAATTATTATCTCTAAGTAAAATTTTACTTACACCTTCTTTGTTTATGAACTAAATAAATTCAATAGGTATCATAATTTATAATGAAAACAACATATAAATAAGATATTTTTCTAATTTGAGAATTGAAAGAAAATCAAGATTCAAGAAGGTGGAAATGATGAAGTGCTTATCGTGCAAGGGCAAAATAAAAGAAAAAATAAAAGGTTTATTATGGGTTTGTTCTACTATGAGTTTGATAAATAAAAGAAAATATAAATAAAAATTATAAGATCAAAAACTAATGTAAATTCACATAAGTTTTGTCCTTACATCTTAACATTTAATATAGTAAGTAAGAGTTGTGTAGAGCATGATAAACCTGAACCTTGACTTTTTTGTCAACCATCAAACCAAATAAATTATATATAAGACAATAGAATGAATCAGGCAAGTAAGAAAACAAAAGGAAAAATTAGCACTTAAAAGGCTTACCAAATAAAAGACAGTCAAATTTGCCTTTGAGAACTCTTGGAGCTGATGTCCATTTTCCATTTTGATGCATTGCAGTATTCATTACCTTCTTTACAGAGCTGAACATGAAAGCATGATTTCTTTTAACCTAATCAAGAATCAAAGTATGGGAATTCTCCAAGAGAATTGCACCATTTTAGAAATCTGCATTACAAATCTCCATTAAGAAATGAAGAATAAGTCTATGGTATGCCCAACCATTCATTGCTGATAGTTATAATTAGCTTGTAATATATTCAGAAGCTACATCATCCAAAGATTCAACTTTGTAAATTTATTGAAAGGAAATAAATTTTTACTTCTCTATAGCTGTTCTGCCCATATATTATCCAAAGTGTTACACGTTTCTCATTCTTATAACATCCCCAAGAAAAGTAGCAAATTGTTAAGTTAGGAAGTTTTTTTCACGTCAATCATAAAATTCATAGTTTATAGTTAGGCAAAATCAAGAGATTTCCAATTTAGTCAAATGGTGACATCAAAAGTGATTAAAAGCAAAAAACTTCTAAGACTAACCAAATGCTATATCTCAAAGCAAAAATCAATATTTAATGTGGAACAACTGCACATGTGATTTAATTCTTGAATTGAAGAAAGTTCCTTTTTCAATATCAAAAGTTTACCAATAGCATGCTTTAAGATAAGAGATCAATTTGATTCACAATAAATCATTTAAAATATTATTCCTAATGTTAGCAATATGTGTTCTATAGTTTCTTTTACAGTTTACACTTCTATAGATGTGCCCATATACCATCCAAAATAACCAAGAATAAGCCAATAAGGCATAAGATTTGATAACTCACCATGCTAAGCTTCTACAGATTTGCTGTTCTCACATGATAAGGTGTGAATTAATAAAATCACTAACCATCTAAATTTTTAAAAAAATAAGAACTACATAATATATACAGGTTCCAATAAACTTAATAATAATGTTTAGTTACTTTGCCTGTTTGCCATCAGCATCAATTTATGAAACATCTATTGAAGAATGCATCCACAATGGCCAGAGAAGGAAGAACAAAATTAGTTAGACAATATTACAATACATATAAACTTAGTTAAATATTAATGTTTGCCATCCAACAAAGGAACCCCTTCAAAGTCCAGTTAAATTAGAATGACTTACCTTAAGAAGAAGAGGATTACACGCACGCTCATTTCATATGAGACAATGTACAAATCGTTACTGTATGCACTGATATGGTTCACAAATTTCAGAAGCATTCCAATAGCTTGGCCACTATTCATTTGAATGAAACCCTTTTATATGCACACCTGTTGAAAATTTATAACAATAATAAGTACCCTGTTTATGTAAGTATCCTAAAAAATACAAACATGGCTGCCGAAATATTTTTAACAAAATATACTATTGAAGAATTTAGGAAATAAATATGGCTCATAGCCTCATAGGAGGATATGAAAAGAGATCATAATCAGATAAACCAAACCTTGAAGAGAACATGAAAGAAGCATGTCTTCGGATTGGCACAGTGTTCAGTTGCAGGCTGCACATGCAACATAATTTAATGATTATTTCTCAAAATTCCAGCTCCATTTAGTAGAAGAAAACAAAACCCTCCATGAATTCATTCTGTCAGATAAACAAAAGAGTACTACAAAGTCTAATTCATGGTATCCGAATCTAGATGCAGCAACATTGAGTGACCAAATCAAAGCAAATTAAAACCATTCAGCATTTACATCTACTCTGCTCGATTTCAATTTTTCTTATTAGCCCTCCTTAGCTTCTATCATTAGAAAGAGCGCATCAATTAAAAAAAATTAAAAGACACTACACAAAGCTAACGATGGTAAAAGCCAAATCTGTGAATAAGGGTGAATCACATCGGGTAAGAAAATATAAAATAAATTTCTACTAAAAAGAAAATACCTCCGCAACACCGTCGATGGTAGGATCTCAGAGCTCTCGTTCTCTTCACCGTGTCATCAACTTGCTTCTAGCTACAACTTCTTCACTGTTGGCAGGAACACCACTCGCCGCTGCCGCTGTTCTTTCTCCTCGCTGCTGCATCAACAGCCATCATCACTTCTGGATTGTTATTCTTCATCTCTGCTGCTCGACGGTGATCCAATCGCTGATTGCTTCCCCGGTGACGGCCATAAGCCACGACAGCTATCTTTGCTAAGTAACTGCGAAGGGATCGAGCCTCGGTTTTCGGAAACAGATGAAAAGTCTCTAACGGCGGTTCCTCTGTTTGCATTGCGAGCAAAGTTTTTGCGTTTACTCCGGTGACGGTGCTGAGCTTCCGTACCGGCAGGCAAAGAGAACGATGGAGAGAGATCTGAGTTTTTGAATTTTGAAATGCAGTAGCTTATGTAAAAAGTTGCCGCTAAATGTCCAAGTTTTGTCATTCTAAATATATATTTATTTTGATACCCTTACTCTTTAGTGTGCCATGTGTCGTTTAGATAGGGTAGAGTAAAGAATCATCTACTGCTCTCCTTTTATATATAAAGGAGATTTATATACTTTTATTTCAATTAATTTCATCACTTTTTTTCTGTTTCAACTCTATTATGTCTTATTTATTATGCTCTTTTATGTTGATTTTTATTTTAAAACTCTATTGAAGTAATCTAAATTTAAAGAAGTGGATAATCACCTTTAATTCAAATATTATCAATTATTAAGAGTGTTAAGAATACTTGAGATAAGAATATAATTAGTTTAATAATGACAAACATAAATTTATTGGGTTTAACTCTCAATTAGTTTTGATAGTTCTTTGTAGTGATGTAGGCCCATAGATAAAGAGTGCAGCAGCCCAAACAAATTGGAACAAAGAAATAGAAGCTGCTGAAAAATGTCAAATTCACAAAAAAAACACAAATAGAAAGTAACAAACAAATGAATTGGGCTAAACAGAAACTCAAGTCAATCCAAGTCCAAGTTGACTCATCCAAGAGA
Organism: Arachis stenosperma; assembly: GCF_014773155.1. Lineage (NCBI taxonomy): Eukaryota > Viridiplantae > Streptophyta > Magnoliopsida > Fabales > Fabaceae > Arachis > Arachis stenosperma. The sequence continues at coordinate 4,243,768 of NC_080378.1, forward strand.
AAACAAACCAAAGCCAAAGCTTATAAGCTTTCTTCGGACAGATTTAAGAAGAAAAAAAAGAGAAAGCTTCTTCCTTTGATTCATTAGAAAAAATAAAGAGAAAAGTAAATCAAGAAAGCAAATGTCTAATCGCCCTAATCAAAGCATGTTAAGCTAAGTCAGAGGATAAATGTGATTTATTTTTATTTGCATGCAAGTTAATTTCTTCACTTCTTCTCCTACTCTCCGTGACACCATTTTTGGAAAGAAGAAGAAACTGGTGATAGATCATATCTGTTTTAAATCAATGGCTCAAATAGTTTCTTGGGGCCAAAGCACATTATCAAAGGTGCGGATTTGGAATTATCACTGAGAAAGCACTTCTCTGATGCTCTGTTAACCTCGGTCAAAGAAATTGACTCAATCTTAAAATCCCTAATTTTTTTGGTTGATTGAAGAAAAAGAAGTGATGAACTATGAATGCTCAAGGTCCAAGGAGTTGACCAAGAACAAGGTACAAAAGGAAAAATGTTTCTAGTTGGGACTCAAGGAGAGAGAACCCGAGAGAAAGAGCAAAGAGTGAATCATCACTATTGAGTTTGAAGTCTTGAAAGTATTACACCTACACTGAGAGAGCACTCTGCCAAGATGAAGAACAAAGTTTGAGTTCATTTGTTGGGTTCAGTTCCTTGAGAAAAAAACTAAGAGTGATTTTAGATTTTTTTTTTTGTATTTTCTATCTTGTGTCATGTACCTTAGTGGTGCCCTTTGCTAAGTTGGGTAAGTACTTAGTGTGAAGAGTTTAGGTATTAGCATAACCAAATCAAGTTTAGGTTGAAGCTTGTGTGCCCAGATAGGATTATGTGAATCCTAAGGAATTGGTGTATGTAATACTTTGACTATAGTGAAAATTCCACCAACGTTGTAGTGTAGACTGGATGTAGGTTGCATTGCACAAGACAACTGAACTAGGATACATGACTGTGTCAATTTTTTTCTTTTTGATTCTGTTCTGTTTTCTAAAATTTATGAGACAAAATGAAATTGTCTCCTAAATAATCTGCTACACAGTTCAAACAGAAATCTAGTTTGACTTCCAATTTCAAAGTTTAATTAATTAAAGTAAAAGAAGGTCAAACATTCAACCTCCATTCTCTAAGTTTTTTGCAACCTTCAAAGACATTAAAATGATTTTTAGCTTGATAATTACTTATATTTTTAATTTTTAGCATATTTATAGTTATGGGTATTAATAAATTAAAAAATTTAGGGTTAGGATAAGATAGAATTTAAAAATTTTGGGTATATAAGTTCTATTATGTCAATTGATATTAAAATTATGGATTAAGTACGATCCTAGCTTAATTTTAAAATCGTCTTTTTTACTAAAATTTTAATTTTTATTCTAAAAATGTCCTTAATTAAAAAAAAAAGAAAACAAATTAAAGAAAGGAGGGGGGATTACCAGGACAGGAGGAGGGAAGAAGAAAGGGAAAGGGATCACGAAGGGGAGGGGGGAGCCGCCATCGTAGTGGGCTCGTCGCCGCCGTTGAGCCGCGTCATTGTATTGGGCTCGTCGCCATCGTTGAGCCACCGTCACTGACCGCGAAGAGAGAGAGAGAGATGCGCGAGCTGAAGGGAAGAGAGAGAGAGGGATGCGCGAGCTGAAGGGAAGAGAGAGAGGGATGTGCCGCTGTCACCACTGCAGCCGGTCCTTGCCCTTCACCGCTCGCTGTTGTTCCTCCCTACTCGCCGCTCTCGTCGCCGCTACTGTCTTGCGTCCTCGCCGCTGCTCCACGACCCTCACCGCCCGCCGCTGGTCCTTCCCACTCGCTGTGCTGAATTGTGGCTTGTTCTGTAATTTCTGTTGACGTTGCTTGTAGCTGCTGTGGTTGCTTCTTCTTTTGTGAACTGGATTTCTTGTGGAACTTCTGAATTTTTTGTGAAATTTGTTGTGAAATATCTGAATTTTTTGTTTGATGATTTTGAATTTGTTGTAAAATTTGTTCTAAATTTGCTGTGGAATATTTGAATGTCATGCTCTATTAATGAATCTCTACTTTTGATTTGGCTTGAATCTGAAATATTGATACTGCTGAATTTGTTAATTATTGTTCAAAGTGCAAGTTGCTTGAATTTCTTTAAATATTTTGGTCTATTTTTTATAATCTGAAGAAGATGAAGAAGCAGAACATAATCTAAAGAAGATGAAGAAGCAGAGCAAGAGAGGATATGTCAAAATTGTGATAGAGGGTAAGGGTATAAATGTCCGAAGGACGATTTTAAATTTAAGTTGAACTTTAGGGACGATTTTGTAAGAAAAAAAAAACGTGGGGACGAAATAAATTTTCAACCCCTACCTTAGAGACCAAAATCATACTTAACCCTAAAATTAACTTATTAGAATTATTATTATTATGTTTGTGATATTAAATTCTCAAAAGAATCACTCTCTGTGGAGTATAAATATCTCTTTTGGATTTTAATCTGTAAGTAAACTTTGTATCTATAGTTAAATTTTAGCATTGTATTAATTTTACAATTACTGAAAATAATTTTAAAATTTATTATTTAGTTATTTACTATCAATATAATGTTTATGGTAAATATTTTACAAAAAAAATTATAGTTGAGACATAATATTTTGTGTTGAAATTAATGAAATTGTCATTTGAAAAATTAGATTATAATGTAAATATTATCTTGCATATACACTTTGAATATAAAGTTAGTATTGATTTGATGATACACTTATTAATTTGTTTGACAACTTTAACTTGTTTAAGATTTTATGTCAAAATATTTTGGAATGCTATATAACAGAAATTGTAGCTAGCGGCTGTAAGCACTAGACTTGGTGCACCATGTCAGTATATAATTGTACTTCTAGGTCTATATGAATGAAAAAAAGTACCTGTCTATTTCATGTTTACAAAATTAGTGGAGTATGTCTGTTTCAGAATTTACACACACAAAAATAACCTAAGTGTGATTTTTGTCTGTTATTTTGGCTTTTCTGAATTAAATAACGTTCTTATTATTTTTATATGAAATAAAAAAGTTTGATTATTTGATGTCTATAAGTAATTATCATTATGTTTGAGTATATTTTTGTCACTGTTATTAAAGTGAATTTATTTTTATTAAAAGTTAATTATTTATACAGATGTTTCTCGTGAAATTATGGATGTTCTATCTATTCATTGAGTTACAAAATTCATTCTATTGTTCTTTCATTTTTTTAAAATATGAGTCTTTATCCTAATCCAACTTCATCAGTTCTGCTCTAATTTTATTTGTGTTGGTGAGCCTTTTACTATTCAAGAACTTGATATTTTGTGTAAATAGTTTTAAAATTCTTTAGATTTGTTAAACTGTGTAACATAAATAGGATTCGATTTTAGTGACTTGAGTATGTTACTTTGTAAATATTCTAGTAGATAAAACTAATAAATCATATTTTACTATAAATATTAAAGTTGAATTTTATGTAAATATACTAAGTATATTTTAAAAATAATGCTAAAAATATGTTACCTTTTAGTATAATTAAAAATTTTATTTGTTTTGTTTTTTATAATATCGATTTCTAAGACTTGTTTGAAAAAATTTTCCTAAACGTCAGTTACAACCAGATTAAATATAATCGTGACACATTTTGATTTTAATAGAAAAATATCAATTGCCAAAATTTAAAATACTTGAAGATTGTTTCATCCTACGTGGATATCACTAAATAAATAATCAAAAGCTTGTGCATTGATCAGAATGCCCTACCAAAAACACATGTATATACAATATAGTTTTTAATTAAGCCAAGGACCCAAGGGACAATAGAATGTTAAATTGTTTGTTCATCACTATGCAACCCCAACGAAAATGTAAAATTCTCACTATTTTGAAATTTTAATCATTCTTTCCATACAGGAATGATACCTGCGCTGCCAAACGTTTCTCAACCCAAAAGATTATGAGCTTTATAGTTTTTTTTTTTTTTTTTCATCATCTTCATCATTTTCATAATCAAGTAATGATAGTTTATACAACTAATTTTTCTCATTGTCATTACTATCATCATCAATAGATAAATTATTTAATTTTTTTAACTCATTTAGATCAACTTCTTTCTTAATCTCATTATTTTTCTCACAAGCACTATTTACGATATGAAGTCAATTAACAGTATGATAAAAAATATATGAAATTCATCCGTACCTTTGTTTCTCAACTTAGCCTATCACATTTGGTTGATCCTTGCATCCCCTCTCAGTACATGTAATTCTGTCTATATTTTTATTTTTCGGATCATACCAATAAGTCTTCTTATACGATTGATATTCTAGTCCTTTGAACAATGTGATCAGGTCTCTAAAATTGACAAAATCAAAATCCATGAGTGAAAACCTTTCAATTTAACCATAAAAATAGACTAACTCACCGGTAGGTACTTTTGAAAAGTAACTTCCATGATGAAACATGAAAACACCGAATACATCATCCATCTGTAACATTTTTTTCAAAACTAAATACAAAACCAAACATTATTAATAAAATCTCCAAAACCTCACTAAACAATACCCGAAAAATGACTAACCCTACAACTAATTAGCTACTATCCTCACTTACAGTTTCCAAAAATCCCATCCTACGACTTATATAACAAATAAACGGCATAAGCAGAACAAGTTTCAACAACAATGTACATACCACTCTCCACGGCGGACGCAGGTAGAACAACGAAGTTTCAATAGAACTGTTTCACGGAACAACAACGATGACAACACGGAGACAAAGCGTTGTATTTTTTTGGAGGAAAAACGTAAGGGTTAGGACTTCCTGTAATTGTCTGTGACTGATATGGACATCATTGACATATCTCATATGAACCGTTGCACAATGCTTTCTGAAATGACGTCGTCTTATTGCACAAAGACCAATATATGTAGGGGTGTCCATGGATCGGATCCGATACGCATATCCGCGGTGTTTATCCGAATCCGATCCAAAAATTGCGGATATGGATCCGATCCGCAAGGCTTTCGGATCGGATCGAATCGGATTGCGGATTTTGTGTTGGTATCCGCATATCCGCGTATCCGCAAAATTAAAGAAATAAATAAGTAAATATTATTTTTATGTTTTATTTCAATTAACAATTATCATATATGTTATATTATTTTAATTTATTATTTAAGAAAAGTATGTTTAATATTATTTTAAGAGTAAACATATTTAAAAGAATAGAAAAAATGAATTTTATTGATATTTTTTTAATAAAAATAAGCTTTTAAAAATACTTTTATGTTTTGCAGATATATCCGATATCCGATCCGATCGGATCAAACCTTAAAAGTTGCGGATATTGGATCCGATGATTTTAATGCGGATCGGATCGAATTTTTTGCCATATCCGATCCGATCCGATCTGCGGACACCCCTAAATATATGTCCCATAACTTTTTAGGATAGACCACATCAACCCCGTTCACAGCATCTTTGCGACACGTACTCACTTCCACGCGCCATGTAATCTGAATTCGTAACGTGTGACAAAATAGATTGAATAAAAAGACCCATTATACAAAATTTTGAGTGGTCAAAAATCCTTTTATATTTTTCAATCCTTAAAAAAATTAAACGAATTAAAAGTTCAGGATCTATTTATTTTTTATTTTTTTTTATTATATTGGGCTGCATTGTGTAAATTCATAGGGACTACAAGATGTCAAGATCCATCATGGATCATGAACTCATGACAAAGACTAAAACACCCCTATAAAAAGCAGGAAATTACACTCCTAAACTCTGCATTAACCCATTTCAAATTTTCAATTCGATTCTCTTCGCTGCTGCTCACGGTGGTCCAACCGTTTTCTCCGCTACTTCTTCTTCACTATTTCTGCGTTTTCCTTTGTTCGTCTTCAAATCTCAAAATTTAGGTATGCTAAGAATTTTCCTCTGTTCGTCTGCATGATCTCATAAATCAGCTTAAAGGATCACAATCCTTTTTAACAAATTCATAAATCTTGCATGTCTTAGGGTGTTTCCTAGTTCTGATTTTTATTTATCTTGTTTCCTCGGTTTGTCCCTGTGTGAGAAGGGTTTCTTCGATAATCAGTTTCTGCAACTTCAGCAGCTGCAATATTATTGAACTTGTGTCTCTCTTCTTTGAAGATTCTCAAAGATCTTCCGAAACAGAATCTTGAAAAAATTATAGAGAATTCTTTATTATAATTATCTACATTTATCAGTTATCAATATGTTTTTTCTTTCTTCTCTCTTCTTTATTTGAAGAATTGGTTGATTCTGTTCTGTTTCAGCGTAATAGTAGTTTCCTGATTTCTGATTTCTGTGTATTACTTTTCTGTATATTAAGATGGCTCAGCAGGTACAAGAACTTACAGTGATAGCCCCTGATCAAAATATGGTACATTATCGGGTTACTCGTGATACCACAGTTGCTATTGTAAGATCCGTAATAGCTTGTTTAAGGGGTTTTGGAGAGGCAGAAGTGGAAGCAATGCTGAGCGTGGGCCCAGATTATATACCTGTTCCGGTCCATCTGCATCTGTGGGAGCCGGCAACATGTCAATGTACTCTGGTTTTCCAGCAGCCGGGACGCATCCCCCCGATTCGTGGACAATGGTGATGATGCCGATGGTGACCAGAAGAGGGCAAAGGTTAGAGAAGAAATGAAAATTCATAGCTAGGTAATAGTTGAATAGATTATCTTGGAATACTTATTGAGCTAATGATGATATACTAGGTTGTTTTTGTCCATGGAGGCGAGGCGTTCAAGTCGGTGCTGTTAAGATAGATGAAGCAGCTGGAAGCATGGAACAGTTGACAATATAATACATTGCAAGTTCTAGGATCTGTCAGATAGGTTTCTGAATCTGCATTCTGTAATCAATTTCCTGTCAAATATACATTTTTATCTTTCAGAATTCCTGTTTTCGCTGATGTTTAGAGTTTAGCTAAACATGATATGCATAGATTTTACAACTGAATTTGTGTTTTATAGTACCACCTGGTAGTTATGGTGACAGTAAATTTGGAGTTTGAGTTGGCCTGGTCTGAAACATTTGATGGTTTTGAGAGAGAACAACTTTTTGAACAACACTATTGGCCGTGTAACTGATGGAATTTATGAAGGTACCACTGAGTTTGAATTCTGGTTTATCATTTTGATAAAACCAACCACAGTTGAATGCAAGATTTAAGATTGGATATTGATCTTAAGATAATGTTACCATATGAAATATACTTTAAGATTACACAAGTATTTCTCAAGTTTTATAGTTCTATGAGAATGGAAATGGACTTGGAAATTTTGTTGGGTGCAGTTTATGTTACCTATATTCTATTTATAATGCTACTAATTAAGGTCTATGCTTTGAAAGATTTTTGGAGTCTATTTTTATTGACCTGAATAAAGGGGCTCTCTTAATGATGAACTACAATAATCTTAACTCTATTTTTCTCAAGATTATTGATTATACAAGTGTCACAAGCATATTCTGTTCCAATCATTTTGATTTTAATATGAGAAACGTATTCAATTGCCAAAATTTAAAGTACTTGAAGGTCGTTTTATCTTACATGGGTAGTATTCTGTTGGAGAATATGTTCTCTTACATGGATTTCACTAAATAAATATCAAAATCTTGTGCATTGATTAAATCAAAATGTCCTACCATAAACACATGTATATACAATATAGTTTTTAATTAAGCCAAGGCCCAAGGGACAATAGAATGTTAAATTGTCTGTTACATCACTTTGTAACCAAAATAAAAATGAAAAATTTTCACTATTTTGAAGATATTAATCATTCTTTCCATACAGGAATGATACCCTGTGCTGCCAAACGTTTCTCAACCCAGAAGATTATGAGTTTTGCAGTAACTTTCTTTTCATCAACAAGAAATGGCTCAACGGTGCTTGGTCCTGAGTTATATGATGACAATGAAAACCCCTTTGGACCTGTTCCAACCCAAAAAAATAATATCATATTACATATGCATGTTCCTTAATAGAAGACAACATTCGATAACTTTGACAAGATATAAATACAGAGACAGAGAAATACAAAATTTTCGTCTTAAAAGTTACTATTCTTTATACTGATCTCTACTCTAAACATAACTTTGTGTCTCTATATCCATGTATTTATATTAAGTCTGCAGTTAAAAAATGTAGTCGTATAACCCTAGTTTTTCCAATGACACAAAAAAAATGTTACCTACCAGTTATGCCTGTAGGAAAGAAGGCCCAAAATGAATATGGATTTCCCTTTTTCAAGAATGAACCTTCCAACTGTCAATCAAGGCACAATCAAATATTAAGATTTAATCAATCATGAATAATTTTGCAAGGTGTGAGCACAATCTTAATAAACTACTCTAGTTGAATTTTGATGAATTTTGACAATGTTACTAACAAATAGTTCTAGTCATGTAGCATTATATTACACTCTGTATGAACAATAACATAGGTGCCATATAGTCACATTACTAACCTTATTGTCCTTAAAGACCAACTCAATCTCAGAAAGATCTTCTTGAGCTTCAAGTATTTCTTTAAGTGAAGGGATCACATCCTCCTCCATCATCTGAGGTAGTGGCTTGGCCGGTGCTTTAGCTGGAGGCTTCTTCGCCGGTTCGGCCTTTGTCGCTGCCGCCTTTACCTCTTTTGTTTCGGACTCCTTTGTTTCAGAAGTAGCTATGAACATAAGATGAAATTATAGTTTTTTGCTTAGACTAATCATTAATAAATAAAAGAAAGATTCAACCATAGCTTTTATTGTGTTAATGCATGAACACACCTGCTGTAGTAGTAGATGATTCTTGAACAGCAGAACAACATGTGATCTTGTTTTTTCTGTTAGCTGATTTTAGTTTGCTTACAATCTGCAACAAAAGAAAATCAAACATTAAAAGAAAGTGAACTTTTTTATATTGGAATAATCTTAATCCAAAAACTCAATCCAATAGAAGACATCAAAATTTTCTTTATTGATTCATATAAAGCATACCAAAGGTGGAATTGGTGATGATGATGAAGAGGGTATGGAATTCTTAGAAGCATGCAAAGAAGAAGAAGAAGGTGAAGTAGTTAATGACCACAAACGAAAGCTAGAATCACCAAGTGTTCCTCCTCTTAACAAAATTGCCATTTGCATTATTCTCCTATCTTAAATGCTTCCTTTTTTTCTTTTTCTTTTTTCCTTGTTCAATCTCCAACCATTTTCTTTTTGTTGTCACTGGTTTGTTGATGATGGTTTTAGCGAGAAAAAAAGAAACTAGAGTGGGAGGAACAAAATGAAAGAATCCTCTGATCCACATGGTTCTTTGAAACAATATGTACCACTGATTTTTATGACTTATATTTCTATCTATCTAATATTATATGAAAAATGAAATTAAAAAAAAATATATAACAAACTTGTTGGAAACACTAGAGTACAAAACTAGAGTAGTGACAATGAATGAATGTAGTAGATTTCAACCGCATATTGAACTTGCCAAGACAAACTAAAACTCCTTTTAACTCTTTTAGGAGATTTTCTCCCAGATCCACATGTTTTTCTTTAATTATTTTAACCCTTTTTTTTTTACTTGTGAAAAAATTCAACAAAGCATGCACTATTTGATTTGAACAATTTTTTTTACTACGTGTATAAAAAAAATAAACCACTAAGTCAACCATAATGTATTTATGTATATTTATAAATATTGATTCACATATTTTTCTAATTAAATATTCAGCTACCAAATTAATAAGCCCACTATAGTAAAATAATCAAACTTACAATAGTAGAATAATCAACTTGTTTACATTAATATAATGAAACTTTTTGATATGCCAAATATATATTTCTATACACAGTCATTAATTTTTGATATACATGTAACATGGTTGCTAGTTTAATCCCACCATTTTTTTAGTTTGTTTAAATATTGAAGATTTATATCGTGTTAGGTGTATCATTTTAATAGCTTAGTCTCTATACCATTAGACTAGAAAAAAACCAAATAGATTATTATTATTTTTACTTTTTGTTTTTGTTGAAAGAGAGATGTAATATTTGGTATAGGTATAGAATAAATAAATAAATTATGTCATATAGGTTTGTCCTCTTGATTCTTTGCTGAACATAAGTTACAAAGTAAAGAAAGCACCTTAGCAATGAACTCTAAAAATACAAGAGAAAAATATTTCAGTGTTGTTATATTTAGGTAAGCACAATATAGCAAGTTTGAACCATGCTCTCAACCTTGTACTAGACTATGTTTCTTCTGGTTGTTCTACTTCTCTTTTTAGCAGGCACATGGGAAGGAAAACTTTTCTGCTTGAACTTTTGAACCAAGTTGTATACCTGCATATATAAAGCATCAAGAATATGAAACTTTAAGTTCAACCCTTAACTCACTAGAAGCAAAATATTTAGTAAAATAAATAATGTCTCTTAACTGATTTGATAGTGCACAATTATTTATAGCAGTTGTAGTTTAGAGTTTAATTATCTTAAAAAGTGTAAAAGAGTTTTATATTGTTGCCACTTAGATGCTTGCATTCGTAAGACCTTTTAGTATAAAATCACAATTTTGCTAATATAACAATACATAAAAGGATGTTAAAAAGCAAATCCTTTAGTTTATAAGGACCAATTCATATCATACAACTGGAAAAGATTATGTTAAGGTTGGAGTCTGAGCAAGCTACCTTTCTTACACTGGTTGTTAGTCCCATACTTGAAAGCGAATTGCCGTCAACACATTTCCAATTTGTAGTTTCATTTCCATGGCTACTCAACAAATCTTCTACTTTCCCTAACAAAAAATAAATCAACAGGTAATTAACGTTAATACCAAAAAGTACTGTGTGCACACCGAAGTCAAAATATATGCAATTAAAACACTTAAATCAAGAGCAGTTTTATTGAATCTTCCTCTTTCAAACTAAGGAATCATAGATACAAGGTAAATATAGTTGTGAAATGCCAATTCACCTGACTAAGTTTCAAGTGTAGCAGTTTGTGTAATAGGATATGGACTGTCATTTAAAGTTTACTATTAGAAACAAAAATATTTCTTAAGTTTTAGAGAGAAAGGGGTAGTGGTAAATGTTTTTTTTTTCCTTGGAGAATTAAAATACCGAAACCATCTTGCAATGCTAGATAGACAGGCACAAACCTTTCAATTGCAACACTAGTAACTCGACATACAACTTGAGGCGAATGTGACTGAAAATGTGAACAAATTCCCCAACATCTTCCCTCAAAACAATATTGCAAGTCCTTTTGCTTCTGGCGTCGATTTTGAGAACATTTTTCAAGAAGTAATTCGTTGCCTCTCTTCTAGCCGATGAAGCAGTTTCGCCATCCAAAGAGGCAGATGGAAACTCCCAGAGACCGGCAAGCAATCCTTCATCAGGCCTTTTTACAAGAATAAATTTGCTTGTCGACTGTTTTTCGTCTGACATTGTATCAGCTCCAAGTAACTCAACAACACATACAGCACTAAAGTCGCATCTTTGTTTAACCTTTGTGCCCTTTACAGGATAATCCGTTACCGCTACAGAAGTATCTTCTTTAGAAATTGACAGTGCTTTACAAAATTCTGATACTGGACATGATGAGCAGCTCGGATTCAAAGGCATGCACACGGTTGCCCCAAGTTCCATCAGTGATTGATTGAGGTCCCCTGGTCGGAGAGGATCGACCAACTGAGCTGCTACTTTCCTTAATCTCCGTATCAATCCCACAAAGAACAAAGAAAAGAAAGATAGTAAAGAAAAAGAAATACAAGCCTAAACATATAAGCTGAAAATTTGATTTGATGCATGAAAATATGCTTCGATTTTTCCATTTTCTCACATCAGTCTAAAGATCAGTTAAGGAAAAAAAAAATCATACAACTGAAAAGCTAAAACATGTTTCACCTTCTACGTAATAGTTTGCATTCTTTTGATGACATAAATAATTTGTTCTTGAAGTTCACAAAACTCACCAAAATCTCTTAACAGTTGCTGAATCTTTCGGATTAGCAGAAACGGCCCTTAATCTAGCAATCACCCTTACCACATTCCCATCAACAACAGGTACTGCCTGATAATTTAATCCATGAGTTTCCAATTGCAAGTTTCTAGGAACCAAAATCACAGAAACAGCCTACAAACCTCGTTGAATGCTATAGAGGCAATTGCTCCAGCTGTATACTCCCCAATTCCAGGAATCTTTTGTAGCATAGAAGCCATTTTAGGAATCCTTCCTCCTTCTGCAACGATTTTCTTCGCACCCTAACAGCAGGAAGGGAAACAATTTTCAAAGCTTAGAGCACATACTGGTATAAGGAAAAATCAAATGTTGTAACGAAAGATCACCTCAAAAAGAAAACGAGCTCTTCGATAGTAGCCCAAACCTGCCCACATTTCATTTACTTCCTGCACAAAGATGGTACCAATTGCGTTGGGAGGATACAATTAGTCTACCAACTACAACAAATGCTTCTCAGTTTTCAAAAGATTAAAAGGTAATTTGATATCTGTAATCCAAAGCACATAAAAATAATTCATTAACAAAAGAGTGAACAATGATAGATATAAACAAACAGAGGAACTACAACATTTTGAGCAATGTTCATGATAACTAGATAAAAAAAAAAATTTAAAAAAATCTAGAACTTGACAATCATAACTGAAAATAGCATTCGAATAGCAGAAATCTCTAGCAATTTAACTAACATCATTACAAAGGGTAGCAAGTAGCAAGAAAGGAATCAAAACCAATGAAAGATAAGTGATGGGAATAGTACCTCAAGAGAAGCTTGAGCTAGATGATGAATAGTGGGCCATTTCTTCATCCAACGGTTGTAATAAGCAATAACAGTCTGAACCCTTGTTTGTTGAAGCATCACCTCAGAAACCCACACACCATAAGCCCTCCTTTGCACCTCTTCATCATCTTCTTCTTCTTCTTCTTCATCATCGCCATTGGAAGCATTCTTGAAAGTTCTCCATGGAAGATCCCTGTGGTTGTTGTCATACCATTCCAACAAGGCTAGCCTCAGTTTGTGAATCTCATCTTTGGTGAATGAGGAGGAGCAAGAAGAAGGTGCTGAATCCTCTATGTCTTGTAGTTGAAGGTGTTCTTCCACCAAAGTTTGTTTCCTTTTTCTGTTGCTGACCCTAATAACAGTGGCCTTGGCCATGTTGTTCCTCTGAGACATTTTAACAAACAGTTGTGATGCAGAACTCAGAAGTGGGTTAACAGCTCTATCCAATGTTGTTGGCATTCAAATCAATAATCATGATGCAATCTATGAACTGTGATACAACTTCTTGGGAGATGGAGAGCTATGCAGAGCGGTAGGGCGCCCTCCCCCAATATTTGAATTATTATAAATCATTCTCAGGATTATCGTCAATTTTTTCCACTAGTTATTATTAGTATTATACAATACTTGTCAATTTTATATTTTTGAGTATCCACTAAAATTGGTTCCTAACAAATTTTAGAAAGTCCATAATATTTGCACTTTTTAGATTAAATTTTGTTGATTTGCGGATCGAATCTGAATTTAAGAAATTTTAAGTTAAACATTTTGATTCTCAACAAGTTTTTATTATTTAAGAGGTTTACGAAATAGATTGATTTTAAAAAAGATTAATTTATTTTATGATAATATTTGTTAAAAATCTAATTACACTATAATAATTTTTTTGAATTATATTTTATCAACACATATTAAACAATTTATTGTGAATGATAGATGGACTAAATTGGTGTCAGACATTTGTTCCTTCTCAATTTTATGTTTCTTAATAAGTGTTTACTAGATTTAAAAATATCCTCTAAATTACCTTCGGAGGCAAATTTTTTTAATAATGAAAAAAATTGTGTATAATCGAGTATCATAATTAATTGGTGTATTTTTTATATAATTTTTTTAATTTTAAATAATAAATTTGACCTTAAATTTAAAAAATCTGAGAATAAATTTTTATAGTGTACAAATTAGATAGTTTGATTTGTGATGAAATAAAAATATTTTTACTAAAATATAAATTTAACCTTTAGATTCGTATATTTAAAACATTTAAAATAAAAAATGATGAATTTGACTTTTAGATTTGTAAGTTTTTTTAAAAAAATAAAAATCACAAATCTAACCCTAAAATTTGTGGTATCGATAAAAAAAAAAGTTTACACAACACATTGTTAAAAAATACCATCTGAACTACAACACAAAAAGTCAAAAAATAAAAAGCACTGGATTAACAAAGAATGAAAATTCACCTGCGATTATTTTTATATATTATTGATAGTTGATAATAATGAGATAATTTAACATATTTGATTAAATTTTCATCTAACCATCTTTAATAATAAACTTTATACAAAAATAATTGCACGTGATGACGAAAGTTTAATCCAACCATATTTTTTAAATAAGAGATGAGGTTGGTTATTAGAAAAAAAAAATAAAAACAAAATTAACTCATTAAACTAATTTTAAAGATCAAAATACACATTACCTCTATCATCTATAAAACACATATCAATATGAACTCAAGAAAAGCTTTTTAAGCATATTCCAAAACTGATTAAATATAATATCTTGACTGTCTTCTTGAAGAAAAAGAAATGCATAGAACTTACTACACACCAAGTTATATATATTTTTGGTTGCCCACGTATTCTCAACTCGATAAGTTAAAGACTAATCCATTGCGGATCGGAGCTTCATTTAAGGGCTGCTGCATGCACAAGGCGGGATTCGAACCCCCGACACTTGTTTAAGCGGACGAGTAAGTTGACCACTCGACCAACCCAAGTTGATTACCAAGTTATATATATAAACTCACAGTAAATTAGTAATATACTTGATTACTAGCTAATCTGGTTAATAATGTAAAATTTTACACGACTATACACCAATTTTACTACTTGAAAAAAAAAAAAGAAAACAGAACAGCCACCAATTTTACTTCAAACTGAAAATGCTACGAAATTATAGAGACATGGTGTTACAACTTACAGGTTCTCTGAGGAACACAAACATGGAAAGAGGAAAATTACAGTGAAATCTCACAGAATATAGATAGGAAACTCAATAGTCATGCTAGCACATAGCCATAACTTATTACATCATGATCATAGTATCAAACTTAGATGTTTCCCAAACTGAGTTGAAATCACACATCTGTGCAATATTCTCTGGAAACAATTTATTGAGAAACTGAACTTTAATTTTGGCACCAGACCCCAGAGACCTTCCATCTTCAACTTCTTAAGAGCCTTTTTAATACAGAGCACAGAAAAGTTGAAAACCCACATCTGAGCAACATTATTTGGAGACTCCACAGTGGTTGCAGATTTTGAACACCTTTAAAAATGCCATGGATGGCTGAAAGCACACTAAACTGGACCTGATTAAAAGGTGAGGCGGAAACAAAATTAATCAATTAAAAAAATGTTCAATTTTGAGATTAGAGCAGGCAGTAAGAACCAGTCTTCCGACAAAAACAGAAACTCAAATAAACAAAGCAAACTTAAAAGAATTTTTAAAAAATTATTGCTGACTCTATTGAAAGTGTTAACTTAAAATGAATGTACTTAAATTGCATAACAAGCAAACTGAAACTATGAAATCAGAGTTGCATGCCATGCAGAGTCCACATATTTGACAAAGAAATATAGCTAGCTAATAGAAGATATTAGCTCCAACAATGTTTACCATAAGACAGTTTGAAGAATAGCTTACCTTAATCTGCTTTGTTTCTTGAAATCCAAGCTCTTCATCTATTCTTGCGCCTTTTCTTTTTCTAGTAGCAAAGGACATTCTTCAATAACTGGTTTCAGATTTTCCTTCCTCTTGATGTAGTCAGGAAGTGATTCTAACTTTTCACAGTTTACAACTGACAAAGAAGACAGTAGAGGCATAATATTCTTATCTCCACCATCGACATTGAGTCCAGTCCACTCTTCCCACTTATCCAACTTTATGAAGTGAAGCTTTCTCAATCTGGGAAATGCAATTGCATCAGACGAGGAGCCTTCGTTGCCAGCATCCTCATGGTTTAATCCTATTCCCAGAAATTGGAAATCTACCATCTTCACATTAGGCATATTCGTGATCTCAAATGATTCAAGGAATGGGAGTTTCCCTAAAGGGGGCAAAACATTGCATTTACTACATCTATGAAGCTTTAGGTGTGTTAGTTTGTTCAATTCCATCATCCAGTTGGAGAATGAACTTCCTCTGTAGTCAAATATTCCAAGGGATTGCAATTGAGGAGGTGCTTCTAAGCTATCAAGTAGGACTAGATCGTTGGCCTTCAATCTTACGATAGAAAACCACAGTTCCAAGCCACGCAGATTCTTCTTGTTCTTTAGACCAGCTCTTGTAGCCTCAGAAATTCAGTTTCACCACCCAATCCATCTATGGTAAGACATCCTTCGATATTATTTAGATTTTCCAAATCTCCAAGACTGCATGCTTTGCTTCTGCCACCACCACTGCACTCGAAGAATCGATTTAAGGTTCTCAACAAGGATAAGCTTGCAATCCCTTTTGGTAGGTAGCTAAGGCTTGTTGTGCAGAGAATCTCAAGATGTCGCAACTTGATCAATTTTCGTATACTTTTTGGCAGTTTGCGAAGACTAGCACATCCGTTGAGATTTAAAGTTTGCAAATTAAGCAAATTACTTATTGCAGAAGGCAACTTCTTTAGCTTATGATTGAAAGACAGGTTAAGGTACCTTAGATGTAGCAGTTCAGTTGCCTTCAATGGAAGCTTTTCTATTGGGCAATCGCTCAAATCCAACGCCCTGATCCTCTTCATACGACATAGACGGTTGGCAAGATTTGTTGGATCCATGTCGGAAAACTTGGACAAAACCATTAGAGTGTGTAGTTTATCTGCCTTGAGTTTACCTCCATTGTCAATTGAATCTAGGAAAGAGGTTTGATCTTCAAGATACAGGGTACAATAACGGGTACAATGACGATAACGAGCAGGCTCTGTTCCAGCGTCGTTGTCTCCGGACTCTTCACCAGGAAGCATTATGCGGCATTCGTTACGCGCACGATCTTGGATAAATTCATGCATTTTTTTCTCCAATTTGCATCTCAAGGCGCCCTCACCATCCAGTTCAAATTCTTGGAAAGCAGAGCAATCTCGCAATTGCTTGACGTATTTCCAGCCTTGTATTTCCATCTTGTCCTCTTCATGGGAGGCAATAAAGCCCTGTGCCATCCATAGTTTGACGAGCTTGTCTACTTGAATGGAGTGATTCTTAGGGAAGATGGAGCAATACAGCAAGCATTGTCTCAAAGCAGGAGACATTCTAGAATACAAGTTTTCACTCAACATGGATGCAGATGTCAAGTCGAACCCGGTTAGCTTCCTACTCATTAATGCACGCTGCCATTCTCCGAGAGATCTGCCGCGCAACATAACACCAAAAGATTTAGCAACAGCTGGCTTCCCCCCGCACTTTCCTGCGATTTTTCTTCCAACTTGGCCTAACGACCCTTCCAAATATGACTCATCCTGATCATCACCAAATGCGTGATGTTTGATAATTGACCAGCAAGCTTCGGGGGAGAGACGTGTCATAACCACGGTGTGTGTGGATTCTGCTACTTTTTTTGTTACTTCTGCGACTTCCTTCTTCCTGGTGATAATCAAAATTCTATGAAAGGAACCACGAAGCACGTTCATTAGATCTGACAAGTGGTTCGAATCTAGGTTGCTGACGTCTTCCAGAACAAGAAGGAGTTCGCTGTCTTTTATGAACTTATGAAGCTCAAGTTTCAATAATTCAAATTCATTGCCGGCGTATTTCTCTGGTGTTTCAGGAGCGAATTCCAGCATAGACTTAACAATTCGCTTCACATTGAATTGTTGAGAGACAGTTACCCATGCCATGTGATCCGTCCGTTGGCTATAATTCGGCTCAGGACTATAAATCGGAATCAATCTGGTTAAAACTAAATACACACGTGCAAGAGTGCGTGGAGAGTACGTGTTTTGTTCTCCTAACGAACTTATCATATACAATCAAATAACTACGTGCCAACCCAGATGGCACAGGAATCTCTCCGCAAATCTCTCTAAACAAGCTCACTAAGGAGTAGTTATTACATAATTAGACCCACTAAATAACAGCTCCACAATATCAGTACTACAACAATTCTATAAATACGTCCACCTCCAATCTTAGGTACACAACACGATTCATTCTGAGTTATTTGATATTCATCTTATACTCTTGCTAACTTGAGCGTTGGAGTCTCTTTGCAGGTCCCAACCTCTTCCGGTGTTCCTTGACGGCTGAAGTATAGCTCGGCATCTGTGCTCTTAGGACAGAAAACTCCATACACAAGGAAGAAGGAGTTATATCTCGGCACTAGAAGGAGTTATACCTCGCCTCAGATTACTAGACAGGAACACCATGAAATGAAATTTACTTTTCACTTGAGTACTGTTGTAGACATGTCGGGCCAGCGCGGTCGTTCCCATTCCAACCTCTTCTCTAACAAGACATATGCATCTATGAGATTCCTTAGTCAACTTTTTAATTAAGTCTTGAATTTCAGCATCTCGACCTGATCCGTCTGTTGGCTATAATTCGGCTCAGGACTATAAATCAAAATCAATCTGGTTAAAACTAAATACATACGTGCAAGAGTACGTGGAGAGTACGTGTTTTGTTGCAAGAGTACGTGGAGAGTACGTGTTTTGTTCTCCTAACGAACTTATCATATACAATCAAATAACTACGTGCCAACCCAGATGGCACAGGAATCTCTCCGCAAATCTCTCTAAACAAGCTCACTAAAGAATCTCTCCGCAAATCTCTCTAAACAAGCTCACTAAAGAGCAGTTATCACATAATTAGACCCACTAAATAACAGCTCCGCAATATTAGAATAATCGTACTACAACAATTCTATAAATACGTTCACCTCCATTCTTAGGTACAAAACACTATTCATTCTGAGTCATTTGATATTCATCTTATACTCTTACTAACTTGAGCGTTGGAGTCTCTTTGCAGGTCCCAACCTCCTCCTCCGGTGTTCCTTGACGACCGAAGTATAGCTCGGCATATGTGCCCTTAGGACAGAAAACTCCATACACACGGAGGAAGGAGTTATATCTCGGCACTAGAAGGAGTTATACCTCGGTTCAGATAACCAGACAAGAACATATGGCGCCCACCGTGGGGCCGAGTTTACTTAACCCCACTACTATTTTCTCTACCGAATTATTTATCTTATTTTGCAGGAGTAAAATAATCTACCTCCTCCTCCCACCGAGGCCGAGCGCTGTGAACAAAAGTTTAGCGGATGACCAAATTATTAAACTAAAAACAAAAACAACCGAGGCAATGAGGAGGAACAAAAAAATTCTAGTAATGATAACACTATACTTCGGAAGCTAAACCCGCGGTGATGGACATCCATGATAGACACCCAAAGCTCATCAGACGAGATACATACATTTTGTGACAATATTCTAACAAGTACAGGGAATATTTTTTTCTCAAAGGTGTATTTCAACTAAGTTCATACGTCTAAACACAGTTATGTGCTCTCTTTTATTAAATAAAATATTTTTACTGTTTTACTTTCAATTTTTTTATATTAATCTTTTTTGATCTGTAAGCCATTCAGTACACGATCAAATCAAAACCGAACTATACTCCAATTTTCGAACGCACAAGATATCAACCTATCTATTATGTTCAATTATTCCTAATGATCAACCATAAAGATTGGACACTCAAGCTCAAGTACAATTCACAGAAGTGATACTTTGATGCAATCATTCGACTTCAAAATCACTCATCCCTTTTATTTTATTTTATTTCTATTTTAGAATAATTTATGCATGTTTACTTTCAACCCATTTTATTTATGTTACAAATCTTTATTATTCACTCAATATTCAATAATTAATTGCTTTGGAAGAAATTCGTCAATAAATTATTGTGGGTCGGAAAAATTCTCAGAGACAATTGATCATTACATTCTCGGATCATACAATTGATTCGATCAACTAATACGAACGAACTTTTCAGTTCGCGTCAATCAAATACTATATGCCATCCATGAAAAATTGTTCTCAAACAGAAAAGTATCCCCCACATAATTATATTGATCGAACAACTCTTACCATTCAATTGTTTTTGAGTAAATGTCGAATAACTGTTTAAGTTTGGGGGCTACTACTCATTGAATAGCCATAACTATCTCACATTTTTTATTCATCTTTATTTATTTGTTTATCTATTTCATCTGTTACTACCAAATTTTTTTTTCTCTTTTTCAATCTAACAAGTTGAGCTTGGGGCTGCCATAATCACAATTCCGATTTATAGGTCGGAAGCTCAACCTGTTTAATTGAAAATTTTCACAGGTCAAGCTTGGGGGCTATGATCCGTCCGTTGGCTATAATTCGGCTCAGGACTATAAATCAGAATACGTGCAAAACACTATTCATTGCAAGAGTACGTGGAGAGTACGTGTTTTGTTCTCCTAACGAACTTATCATATACAATCAAATAACTACGTGCCAACCCAGATGGCACAGGAATCTCTCCGCAAATCTCTCTAAACAAGCTCACTAAAGAATCTCTCCGCAAATCTCTCTAAACAAGCTCACTAAAGAGCAGTTATCACATAATTAGACCCACTAAGTAACAGCTCCGCAATATTAGAATAATCGTACTACAACAATTCTATAAATACGTTCACCTCCATTCTTAGGTACAAAACACTATTCATTCTGAGTCATTTGATATTCATCTTATACTCTTACTAACTTGAGCGTTGGAGTCTCTTTGCAGGTCCCAACCTCCTCCTCCGGTGTTCCTTGACGATTGAAGTATAGCTCAGCATATGTGCCCTTAGGACAGAAAACTCCATACACACGGAGGAAGGAGTTATATCTCGGCACTAGAAGGAGTTATACCTCGGTTCAGATAAACAGACAAGAACAATCATGGGTTCTTCGTCATTTGAGGGAACTGCGGGCGAATGCAGATCTAATGGCTCCGGCTCAGCCTCGTCGGGTGCTGGATCCGAACTCGAACCAAGTTGCTCAGCCTCGTTGGCTGGAACCCGACTCGAACTAAGATGCAACTCTGACTTCTTCAATCAAGGCCTCAAACTCACAAATGATGATGCTGCTCGCCTCACGGTTTCCCACCTTGGGGGATTGGAAGAGTGGGAGGCCTAAAAAGTGTAACTTCTTCGCCGGTTGCAGCTCAAATTCTTCTGAAACACCAATTAACTCATAGCATAGATCTTTAATGCCTTGAAACCATGACTTCACTCGTGGAACCTTCAGTTTCTTCTCTGCGTCTTCGATGATATCCAGGACAGCATCAGATATCGTTGATGCCCTTGACCACATTTCTCTCTTAATCACCTTATGAGAATTCGCGTTCCTCAAAACCTTTACTCCCGCCATGATCACTGTATCGCCATTATTGCCCATTGTACATCACTTTTTTGGCGGATTATTTGAGTGTTTGAGCCCCCGTAATGTATGTATCTATTTTCTGTTAGTTGGTTGGTTTGGTTTAGAGTTTAGACTTAAGCTTAGGACAAGTCTATTGGCACGCGCCTCATGCATAATATATTCAATAATGCTCCACATCCAAGCAAAAAATACTGATTCACGCGCCTCCTCCAACCTCCAAATCGTTTGTGATTTATGCGCTAGATATAACGTCAACCTTACTTTGCTTAACGTAAACAAAGCTGCAAACTAAACCTTCGTTTCTGCTTGTGTTTGCTTTCTTCTTCTTCTTCTCTGCTTGCGTTCTTCCTTATTGATCTGCATTGATTTCAACGAAATAGGCTTCGTCGTTGTCCTCTGCTTGCATTTTCGTTCTTGTTGTTGTTCTTCTTTTCTGGTCGCATTCTTCGTTATTAACCTGCATTGACTTCAACGTAATAAGCTTCATTTTCTTCTTCGATCTGGATTTCTGAATCGAAACAATGAATGATTCAACTTTAAATAAGTTGAATGAGAGCGATTTGGATTATTATTCTGAAACGAATCAAGCTGATGAGGTTTGGATTATTCAATTTTGAATCGAATTGAATGGAATGTAATTCCTAATTCTATTTTGAATTGAATTGAATGGACGCATGTGTTCTGAATCTGAATTGAATTGAATTGACAAAATCTAAATTGTAGAAAGAGATATTTCGAATTTGATCTTATATAATGGATTATGTTTCGTTCAATCAGTAGTATACAATTGTTTTACCATAAGTACTTGTTTCGGTTCGTTATGCAAAAAGCTTTTTGAATTTAATTTTAATTTTATATATTGGATTATGTTTTGTTTACTCAATACTATAGAATTGTTTCACTATAATGACGTTTTCGGATTATGTTTCGTTCACTGAGAACTATAAAATTGTTTCACCATAATGATGTTTTCGGTTCATTATGCAGACCAGGTGTGTTGTGGATAAAAAATTTGTCCCAAAGGTGGGGATGATTTTCAAGACATTAGAAGAAGTCGGAAAGTTCTACAAACATTATTCCAAACATGTTGGTTTTCTACGAAAATAAAAAACACGACTTGGAAGGGAGACGAGGTTAAGAATCAACTAATCGTATGAAGTAGAGAGGGGAGGTGAAAATCCAAGATATCTCCAACTCTGAAGACAAACCCCTCAGCCGGGTTAAACTGTCCAGCCAAAATCTACGTACATATAATGAAGGACGTTAGTCTTTGGACAATTTCCAAAGTTATTCTAAATCACTCACACCCTTGCTGTCCAGACCGTGCAGAGATGCTCAAACAACACAATGAGCTAAGCATGTTTGTGTGTCGAACCATCGAAACCAACGAGGAAGCCGGAATTAGACCGAGCAAAACTTACCAATCGTTCGTAGCAGCAGCCGAAAGTCACCGGAACTCAGTTTTATAGAAAAAGACATGAGGAATTACATCACAAGGGAAGTACGGAATGTTTCCGAACAAGATGATGCTAAAGAATTCGGGAAGTACCTACTAAGAATAAAAGAGAAGAACCAAAATTTCTTTTTCGAGCTCAACCTCGAAGGCAATCACTCCATCAAACATGCATTCTGGGCCAATGCAAGAAGCATGGCTGCATGCGAGTATTTTGGAGATGTGGTTTCATTCAACACCACCTACAACATAAACAGGTATTCAGTTCACCCAACTTCAGTACTTACGTTCACTATATGCACAAGTTTCGGTTCATCTAACCGTGAGATTGTCCATGTATGCAAGTACAATATGGTTTTTGGTTCATTTGTGGGAGTGAATCACCACGGTCAGTCAACACTTCTTGGATGCGCACTAATGAAAAACAAGGACACCAATCATTCAAATGGCTATTCGAGTATTGGTTTCGTTGCATGGGAGGGAAGCCACCAAAAGGCATTCTCAGCGACCAATGCGCATCGATGCAAAGGGCCATCGAGTTGTCCATGCCAACAACAATTCACCACTGGTGCATCTGGCACATTATGAAGAAGATCCCAAACAAACTAAACGGCTACAAGCGACACGAAAAAATCGAACAAGAGATGAGCCACGTCGTTTGTAACTCATTCACAAAAGATGCATTAGACAGAAGCTGGAATGATTTCCTCACAAAGTACAACTTAGGAGGCAACAAGTGGCTTTCTGGTAACTGAGGTTTCAATTTGGATTATTTTCATGCCTTTACCTTTTTGGGTAAAAACATGCGGATCGGATCGGATATCGGGTATATCCGCATAATTAAAAAAACTATTTTAAGATTCTATTTAACTGTTTTTATAAAAAATATCCAGAGAATTCATTGTTTATCTGTTTAAGCCTATTTACTCCTAAAATATTATCAATAATAATTCTCTTGAATAACAAAAATACAATATTTAAGTTTAATTATTCTAAGTTGAAGTACAATATAAAAAATTAAAAACAAAATAGCATAAAATTCATAAAATAACACACTAAAATTCATATCACATTAGGATTTACTTTCTTAAACTATACTATTTATATGTGATGTGCGGATATGCAGATTTGCGGATCGGATCCGCGGATATCACTGCCAAATCCGCAATCCGATCCTAGCATAGTGCGGATCCGATCCGATGGCTCTGCGGATCGGATAATATCCGCAAAATTCGGATCGGATGCGGATAAATACCGCAGATATGCGGATATTATCCGATCCATGTGCAGCCCTAGTTTTTGGCATTTCAGTGGGCTAACAGCTTCAGCGTACCGAATCCGTGCCCAACAAATTATTTGGAACTACTTCTTCATCTTCACTGTAAGCTTTGATAAACCAACACACAGTTCCGTTACAAAGCCCGCAAGCATTAAATTTCCGATCACTTGTTGAGATCATATCATGGCTGGTGCACTTGTTGGTGGAGCTTTTCTTTCTGGCTTCATTAACGTTGTCTTTGACAGGTTCCTTACAACTGATACTGTCAACTTGGTCCTGGGAAAGAAGCTTGGCTCTGACTTGATTCAAAGGCTGAAGACCGCTCTCTTGGGTGCTGAAGCTCTTGTTACTGATGCTGAGATGAAGCAGTTTGGCAATCCATCGGTGAAGAAGTGGCTCGATAATCTCGGGGATGCTGTTTACTGTGCTGAGGACTTGCTGGACAGTGTCCTCGCCAAAGCTGCCATACAAAAGGAGGAAAGTTCTCCCTGGTGGTCCCCTAGCTTCGATGACATGTTAGAGAAGATGGAAGGGGTAGTTAGAAGAATAGAGGATCTTGGAAAACAAAAAGATTTCCTTGGTCTTGAAAAGATTCCCACTGGTAGCCCAATTGGTATACAACAGCGAGCAGGAGTTCATGAAAGGGTTTGATCTTAAAGCATGGGTTTGTGTTTCGGCGAATTTTGATATCATTGAGACTACAGAGAATATCTTAAAGGAGATCCTTGGAGATACTTTTAGTGTTGATGATTTCAATTCACCTCAATATGCTTTGAAAGAAGAATTGTGGAACAAGAAGTTCTTTATTGTTCTGGATGATGTTTTTAGTGTTGATGGTGACAAATGGAGTAATTTTATGACCCCTTTTCAATATGGGAATAAGGGAAGTATTGTTCTTTTGATTACTCAAGAGGAAAACGTTGTTTCAGCAGTTAAGGATTGTCGCCCTTATTTTCTCAATGAGTTGTCTGACGACAATTGTTGGTCGGTGTTTGCAGAAAATGCATCTTTCCCAGAATCAAATGGGAACAAGGAGCTTGAAAGCATAGGTCGAGAGATTGTCAAGAAGTGTGATGGCGTGCCATTAGTTGCAGGAATACTTGGAGGCTTGTTTCGTACAAGGCATGATGTTGATGAATGGAACAAGATATTAAGGAGTGCTATTTGGGAATTTCCGGTGGCGAAGAGTAAGATTATTCCAGCATTACTGATAAGTTACTTCCATCTTCCTGCAGATTTAAAGCCTTGTTTCCTTTATTGTTCGTTGTTTCCAAAAGGCTATTTTTTTCATAAAGATGAATTAATCTTGTTGTGGATGGCTGAAGATATTTTACAACCACCAAAGAGAGGATATACTTTAGAAGAAATTGGTTGCAAGTATTTTGATGAACTAATTTCTAGATTATTTTTCAAAAGGGTTCAGGGTCAAGACAATTATTTTGTGATGCACAATATCTTGCATGACTTAGCAATATCCCTTGCTGGAGATTACTATTGCAACTTGAAAGAACTTGGCGAAGAAGCGGAGATAGGGATTCTGACTCAACATTTGTCATTTGGAAGATTGAATAGTCCAAACTCAAAAATACTTAATTCCGTTGCTTCGTTGAAATCTTTGAGAACATCCTTGTATGTCGTCGATTTGTTTAGCATGAGAAGCATAGCATCAAAGCTGAATTGCTTGAGAGTTTTATCCTTTTATGAACTTGATGTATTGCCTGATTTAATAGGTTCATTGATTCATCTACACTATTTGAATCTCTCTTGGACCAATATTAAGACATTGCCCGAGTCCTTATGTAACTTGTACAGTCTACAAACATTAAAGTTGTGTGAATGTATTAAGTTGACCATGTTGCCTAGGGGCATGCATAAGCTTGTGAATTTAAGGCATCTTGATGTTAGAAAAACTCCTTTGAAAGAAATGCCGGGAGGAATAAGCAAATTGAAAGAGTTGCAATTCTTAAGTGATTTTGTTGTGGGCAGACAAGAAGAGAATGGAATCCGAGAATTAGGAGGGCTTTCAAATCTTCACGGATCACTTGGGATTCAGAAATTGGAGAATGTGGTTGATGCCAATCAGGCAAGGAGTGCAGGGATAGATAAGAAGCATATTGACGAGTTATTGTTGAAATGGTCTTCAGACGATGATATGGTTTTAATAAATGCACAAACTGAAATACAAATACTTGACAGCTTAAAACCTCACAACGGCTTGAAAGAGTTGAGAATATGGGGATACAAGGGTCCAATATTTCCAGATTGGTTGGGGCACTGTTACTACGAAAACATGACAAGTGTATCTCTGTTAGATTGCAAGAATTGCTTCATGCTGCCTTCACTTGGACACCTGCCTTCTCTAAAGTCCCTCCGCATTCAAGGTTTTGATCAGCTGAGGAGTATTGGCGAGGAGTTTTACAAGAATGAAGCACCGTTTCCCTCACTGGAGACTTTGGAGTTATATAACATGCCATGGTGGGAGGAGTGGCACTTTCCTGGCTCAGAAACTTTTCCTCGACTCCGGAAGCTTCAATTAAGAAATTGTCCAATGTTAAAGGGAAAAATGCTTAATGCCGTATTCTGGGGAATCGTTTTGAAAGTTCCAGAAGGACGGAGAGAGATGATACTTAACAGCGATACTTTTTCAATTAAGGCAATGAGCATCAACAATCTAAGTTACCTCCAAGAAATACACATCTCAAGGTGTCGGTCTCCTTTATCCTTTCCGGACAATTGTTTGCCCAAATCTTTGCAAAAGCTGACAATCATGGATTCCAGAATGCTGGAATTTCCGCAGCAACAGCCACAGATCAAGCATGATTTGGTAGAGCTACAAATACAAGACAGCTGCGATTCACTCACCTCGCTATCATTGGATTCCTTTCCCAAACTCAAGAATCTTGAGATATCCTTGTGTCGGAATCTGGAATCAGTTTCAATGTCAGATACACCACACGCTTCTCTTCAACGTCTCACCATCAATGGATGCCACAAATTAGTGTCATTTGCAGGAGAAGGACTGGCTGCACCCAACTTGACTCATCTCAGCGTCACATATTGCGACAAGTTGGAGGCATTTCCGAGTCACAAGAATGCTTTTCCAAGTTTACATTCTCTCTGCATACAAGCTTGCCAGAAAATGTGTAAGGTGCCAGAGGGTGGTTTGCCGCCTAACTTGAAAGAACTTGTTGTGGAAGGTAGCGACGAATTAATGAAAGATCTATCATGGATGGCCAACTTGGTCGCCCTCACTGAGCTTACTTTGGATTTTTGTTGCGTGAGGTCATGCACACAGGTTGGGTTGCTGCCTCAGCTTCCCTCCCTTACCAGTTTGCACCTCTGTTACTTTCAAAATCTGGAGACTTTGGAGTGCAACAAGCTTTTTTGCCTCACTTCGCTCCAACAATTACACATTTCATACTGTCCAAAGCTGGAGAACATGGAAGGAGAAGAGTTGCCTCCCTCTCTCTTGCTACTCACAATTGAAGACTGTGGTTTGCTGGGAGAACACTGCAAGAACAAGCATCAACTAATTTGGCCCAAAATTGCCCACATCCCCACCATTCAAGTCAATGGCCAACAAATTTCCTGAGTAGAGAACACTGATCAGGTATTTCTCTAATCTTTCATGTTTGTCATTACCATAATTAAATTCATACATGCATAAGTGATACTTATTAACCATCATATCATATTTTTCTATAAAATTGCATTTAAATAGGAACATAAGAATTAATTGCCATGAATTAAAATTTCAAAGAGAGGGAATATCTTTTCTTGAGCATCCATCATTTAAGAATTTTTTTTTAAGATGTATGGATGAATCAGATTTAATGTTGTGACCATCTTCTCTACATTCCCAAGTGCAGCAAACACTTTTTGGAGCAAGCGCTTTTTGGAGTTCCTCTCTACATTCCCATTATCATCAAGTGAATGATCGGATGGTCAAATATTCTTTTGTTCAAATGGAGATTCTTCACTCCTAATGCTTCAAGTAGAACTGCTGGAAAAACTGTCATTTCTTTCATTTTGTTGATGTGTGTCTGTCCTTGCATAAGAGTTGTGTATGTATGCTTATTAGTACTTCTAAGTTTTGAGACATCTTCGTAGCTTTGATTTGGATAATAGTTACCTTCCTGTGGGTTTTTTTTATCTCTCACCTTGAGAGGTTTTTTCCCACATTAAACTTTGGTGTGACTATATTATGTTTGGGTGCTTCTATATTATGCCTTTGTCAGGTCTATTCCTTCTCACTATTCTTAGAGTGAAGTCAAATGTAATTAAGTATATTGCCTATGAACCATAAATATATAGGATTCACAAGATTAGAAGGTTAAGAAAATTATATTAAGTCAAAAATTAAAGTGAGTAATTAAGCTGGTATATATGTAGTGTTATGTATGTAAGTTCAACTTTGTGCTAGAGTGCATGATTGGGTTCAAGTGTATGTTATTAATTTGTTAATCAAAGGCATAAGTAATTGGTATGAGCTAGCTGCCTCCCAAATAAATTTGAAAACTTTGACTCTACTATTGTATTATTTGTTCTCATTTACTACATTTAAATAATGCAACTTATCCAACTACTTTTATAATCTGTGGGGAGTCATTTGAAGACAGAAACCAGAACATGATATTCACATACATGCATTTAAGAGGTAAAAGGGAGAGGGCACTGAATCCAAGTTTGAGTAGCAGTGGCTACTATTGTTTGTTCATAAATAAACTACTGTGTATTCCAGGTCTATAATAATGTGTATAATTACTAAAATGCCCAGAGTGAAACTAAACATCCCAAATTAGCAAAGAAATTCAGAGACAGTAAAAAGAAGCAAGCTAGTTAGGAAAGAAGGTAATTAAAACGAGTTGAATTTGTAATTTGTGCACTTCTGAGGTCTGACTGTCTATTTATTGATCCATGAAGAGCTTATTAGGATCAATTTTGTTATTTATGCTTGATATGTAACAAAAAGGACAAAGCAATTTTAACATTCTGTTACAAAATTACTAAAATTATACAACTATAGAAGTGTTTTCTCGCTGTGATGGTACTCTATCAGTGTATTGAAGAAATTATTATTATAAGTTGATAAAATAATTGGAAAAAAAATCAATATTAGTTGCCAATTCTCAAATGAGAAATATTTATAGACAAAAAGAAAAGAAAAGAAAAAGACTTATTTTAGGTTGCAGGAACAATCTCTATTTTGTTATTACTATTTCCAATTGATCAACAACAGGCACCAATTTGCTTAGAAATATACAGATGCAGCACAAACAAAGTCAGGGTGAAAAACAAGATATATGCACCAATTGATTATTGTCTTCATCAGTCTTGCACTATCATATTGTCTTATGTCTTATATTTTTATTATGATGCCTTTCTTTGGAAAGTTCACTCAGTTAATGTTTTTGAGAAGATGCTGATTAATAGAAAGACAAGGCCAGGTAGAGAATAAATTACAAGATACTTGGTTACAAAACCTCATAAAGAAATGATAGTTGGACCTCAACCAACTTAAAATCAAGATAACTCTGTTGTCATGCATTGATAATTCCATCCTTTTCGTTCTTCATTACCATCAAGGAGTAGTTTCGCTGTCCTTCTGCGAATCGAATACTTAGTTTTGCGTAGATTTCTTACATGTGCTGAGAATATCTGCATAGATTTTCAGTGCATTAAAGACATTCTTCTTCATGGAGGAAAGAATGTTTCTAGTTAAGTGTAAAAAATTTTATATATCTCATATTCTATTATGTTTCAAATTTGTGAACTATCAGTTTGTAACTTTCATTTGAGTTTTGTTAACTAGTTTAATGATAATTGTTATATAGATAATGTAGTTTCTAAGTTGAAGGGAATCGAGTGCAGAGTGTAAGGATTATATGTAGTTTCTAATTTCTACAATTTAAACCCATCATTTTAAAATCATACGAAAAACCCCTCTGTTCCTTCTCTGCATTATTGATAAGATATTCCAAAATAATTTTACTTCCCATATTGTCATGATTGCTTTTAATTGAACGATGATTTAGGACAATGATATGCTAATAATTGTTGCCCAGCTCAAGGAAAAATAAGTTTCCCTATTAGAAAATATGTAATTGTTATATATATATATATATATATATATATATATATATATATATCAGCCTACTCCAATGCTACCATGTCCATACTCGAATTTATTCAACCTCTTAAATTAAGATCAAGTCAGTTAGCAAAAAAACTAAGAATACTAATTAATACAAGAGAAAGAAAGCTTTGGTAGAAAGAACACTTTATTACTCAAGTGTTTATTACAAATGATTCACACATGACTCACTCTAACTCTCATATTCTATTTATAGCCATCTACCTATGGATGGTTAGAATTAAATCTAATCAACGATCCAGATTAATCATGTAGAACATTCATTACAATTTACAAATATCTAACATACCACAACTTTCTAAATACTTTTAGATTATTTCATACTATTCTTCATATTTCTATATACATTAAGACTCTTCTAGAATATTCTATGACCTTCTAGAGTCTTCTAAAACTTTTTAAGGTATTTCGAAACCTTCCAAGACATTCTAGAACATTTCGAAATCATCTAAAGAATTCTCAAACACTTTAGCAAACTATACAAACATCATTAAATCTAAGTAACCTTCTAAAATTTACCGTGATACTATAGAAATATATTTGGTGTTTCATAAAAAATATTATATTATTATAAAAAGTGTGATTATATGTTTATTGTAAGTGTGATTATTCTATTAAATTTATGACAAGTTTAATTATTCTAATAATTAATTATTTAATCGAAAAATATATATAAATCAATATGTATAAATATACACCTATAATATTTTTTTTTATTCAGTTATATACATGCATGTAAAGTATTTTTCATAACTTTTAGTACTTATGAAAAAATAAAAAGAATAAAAGTCAAATTAGTAATCAAGGAATTTCAGATTAAACACTTTAGTATTTAATAAATTTTTATTATTTTAAAATATTCAATAATTATTTTGTCATTTAAATTGATTTTTCTATTGCTTTTAAAAAATATACTAGATAAATAAATTTTTAATAAATTTAGTATGAGACAATTAAACTTTAAAATATTATTATAAAATAAATTAATTTCTTCCAACACATCAACAATCAATTCGTCTAACTTCTAAAAAAAAAAAATTAAAGTATGCGACATAAAAATTTTTAAAATTAAATGAAGTGTTTCCTCTTAAAAAAACTCAACACGGAATCCTACATTAAAAGAGAGAAATTATTACCATAATAGAAAAGAAGAAAGAAAAATTTTTTACCAAAATAATAAGAAAAAGACTCCGCAATATTAATATACCATGCTTTTTTTTTCTTTTTTTTTATTGTCTAAAATCATAGGGAATAAGACCTCCCAGCATTTTGGACAGCAGTGTAACTAAGCGAAATAATTTGAGTCCAGCAGAATCCACATGAGACAGAGTTTGCAGAGTGAAATTATGTTGGAATCTGATTTCACCGAATGAGAGAAAAGTAGAAAACACAGGAATGGAATACATCCACCCATCACTCATCCTTGGACTTTACTTATACACTCCCACCAATCACAATTTCCGTAACAATTGGCCAAACATACTAACACATAAATTTTCAATAATATTATTCATGCATCAAGATTTTTTTTATATTTGTAAAAAATACAATTATTATTAAAATATTATGTATTTGTATTATTTTTAATTAACAAAACAAAAAATATATATTAGTGTTAAACTTTTTAGTATGAATAAAATAACAAATAATGGTGCCACTATCTCTGTGTGTTTCTTCTCAAAATTATTATTGAGAGGAGATTTTGTAATAATTTTACTTCCCATATTGTTATCATCGCCTTTGAGTAATTCAGAATGATGGGTTTAGGACGGTGATATATTAATAATTTTTGCCAAGTTCAAGGAAAAATAAGCTCCTTTTTTTTTCTCTCTTTAAAATGTATTGTTATTCAGATAGCAATTTTGTTTATGTTTTTACTAATTTAGTATAAAAGACTTTAACAAAATGTTCACTTCCAAGTCCTAGCTTTTTAGGGACATAAATTCTTAACAAAATCTATTATATTATATTCTTAATGTTGTTCTTAGGTTCTTTTAACAACCGGTTCTTCTAAAATTTTGTCTTTAATGTTTAATTATATACCACTAAACACAATTCTTATCTTAAACATATGTTATTGGGATTAGAATTGCTAATGTTAGTTGTACATGTATAAGTAGAAATAACATAAACTTGATAAGTTTCATTTGGTTGTCTTATATTTTATTTAAAAAAAATTGTTTGTTTCTAAGAAAGTATAGTCACTTAGACATACAAATTACTTGGTAAAAGAGTTTTTATACTAAAATTACTAAAAATGATTAAATTAGTTAATATTTAATGAAAAAGACCAAAAGTTTCTATAAATTGATAACTATATTCTTAGGTGAGTTAGGTCATTTTACTTTTTATTTGTTCAAATTGACTATGAAACTCAAATTCTTATTGCTATTATTTTGTAAAATATGAGTAGAGAATTAATGAATTAAGGATATTATTAACTTTATATATAAAAATAATTAGGTCCTCTTTTTTAAATATTAATTAAATTATAATTTTTTAATCATTTTAGTATAAAAAATAAATTTTTCAATAATTAATTCCTCTTTTTTTAACCAATTAAAGTATTAAAATAAACAATTTTAAATAGTAAATAGCTTATTATAAAGGAAGGGCCTTTCCTTCTTCAGAGTACAAGAGTGTACTACTGAGACTGAGAGATCAACCTTCAATAGCTGATTTGAAAAGAGAGAGAGAAATCAGAA
Organism: Arachis stenosperma; assembly: GCF_014773155.1. Taxonomy (NCBI): domain Eukaryota; kingdom Viridiplantae; phylum Streptophyta; class Magnoliopsida; order Fabales; family Fabaceae; genus Arachis; species Arachis stenosperma. The sequence goes on from NC_080378.1 coordinate 4,276,842, forward strand.
ATGGAGGTAGGGTTCTTGGGTCTAGGGATAATGGGCAAGGCCATGTCCATGAACCTTCTACGCCATGGCTTCAAGGTCACTGTTTGGAACAGGACTGTCTCAAAGGTCTTAACTTTCTCTAACTTCCCTTCTCATATTCAATGCAATTCCTACTGTTCCTGCAACTTCACCCTCGAACCTTCCATTTTCAATCTGATTCATCATATGGGGTGTTACCAAAATTTTATTTTTCCAGCTCCAAATCTCAATTGGCTTGCACTTTGAAAAAAAAAAATCTGATTTTTTAATTATAATTTCTTCCTACATAATATTGGTTATTAATGGTTCTGGATTTTGATTTATTTATTTTGCATTCTCTATTGGTTTTTCAGTTTTCTTTTTTTCTTTTTAATTTATAGTTTCATTTCATGTGCAATAATCATACTTAAAAGGAAGAAATTATGCAGAAAGTTATATTTGCTGATGCATAATTCCAAGAATTTTGGAGAGCAGTTTAGCAACCAGTCTGAATTTTTCACACGTTGTTTACATGATATCAAATTAGTGAAGATAAACAAAATTGTGTTTGGGGGTGGGAAGAAAAGTGGAACAAATTAGAGAAAGTTTATGTAATTTGTAGTATGGATGTTTATATGTCCTATTCTTTGTATATTATTAAGTTCTCACCATAAAAGTACTATGAACTTTGCTTTGAATATTCTGCTAGTGGCCTAAAGTTTTCCATGCTTTTGCTACCTCTAATTTGTAGTGTGATGAACTTGTGGAACATGGTGCTTCAATTGGAGAAACCCCTGCAGCTGTGATCAAGAAATGCAAGTATACAATTGCAATGTTGTCTGATCCTTCGGCTGCTCTATCGGTGCGCATTTATATATAGTTTCTTTTATATTAGATTATATATTTTAAAATTTTCCATGCAACTTATTTTGCTTTTACTTACTTGCATTCTGTGGTAATATTCTAGGTTGTATTTGATAAAGATGGTGTTCTTGAGCAAATTGGTAATGGAAAAGGTTATGTTGATATGTCAACGGTTGATGCAGATACATCTTCGAAGATATCTGAGGTTAGCATAGCCTTTTGATGTTTATCCAGCTGATGAAAAAATCTATTTCCCTTCATTCCAAGTTTCATAAATTTTCTTCATTTTGTTTTAGTATAATTTTTTGATAAACATGTTGTGTATTCTTTCTGATATCATCTAATTTGAGTACACACAAATTTGATTTCTGAAGGCAATCAAATCGAAAGGTGGTTCCTTCCTTGAAGCTCCTGTTTCGGGTAGCAAGAAGCCTGCTGAAGATGGCCAACTAGTAATACTTGCCGCGGGGGACAAGGTATGCCTAACTCTGAAATTGCGAATAGATATTCAATCACCATGCTTGCATCACTGCATGTTTTTCTGCTAAACTTCTAACTGCTTGAAGGAATTGAATTATTCAGACATAATTTCTGATTTTATCTTTGCTATCATGGTCTTCTGCTGTCCATTGGAATCAGATGTACACTTACGAAATTGGAATTCTTTGGTATATCCATGTGCTCAAGTAGTCTTCTGTGTATTCATTGCTGCGGACTAACTTTTCAGGAAATTGAAAAACTATTGACTATCCAATGGAACCTCATGTATATTAATCTTTAGAAGTTGACTATTTTGATACGTAGGCATTGTACGATGAAGTAGTGCCAGCATTTGAGGTATTAGGAAAGAAATCTTTCCATCTTGGTGAGGTTGGAAATGGCGCAAAAATGAAACTTGTTGTTAACATGATAATGGGCAGGTAATCTTTTTGTTTGTCAAATTCAATACTTTCTAATTTAGATGGGGAAAGGGGGTTGACCAAAACGGCTTAGAACATTTTTTTGGAAGCAGAAGACAAAAAAGGTCGAAATTGCATTATTATACTTGTTCTTTATGTTATGCATGTTACAGTATGATGAATGCTTTCTCCGAGGGACTCACACTAGCCGGAAGAAGTGGATTGAACCCTTCGACTCTTCTTGACGTGCTGGTAATTTCTCGTGACCAATGAATGGGACACTATTTGTTGTTCTCTTTTATGGTCGTTGAAAGCATAATTGTTGTGCTTTTTGATGTTATCAGGATCTAGGTGCCATTGCTAACCCCATGTTTAAAATGAAAGGACCCTCAATGCTCAAAAACAATTACTCCCCAGCTTTTCCACTAAAACATCAGCAGAAGGACATGAGATTAGCCCTCGCCCTCGGAGACGAAAATGCTGTCCCGATGCCTATAGCAGCTGCAGCAAATGAGGTAATACTAATTCCTTTTTTGTTTGCATGAAAATCTCAGAATGAATTGCTAATACAAGATTCGTCAAGAAAGGTTGTATAAGTTTAAGGAAGAACAAACTTCATGTGTAGTTTAAGGATCGAATGACTACTATTCTTTCTGATCTTAAGCTCTTTTATGTGCATGTGACTGTATACATTGATGATTATTAAACTACAACAGAAAAGGATTCTTCTTGTTTCTTCTTCTCTTTTTGTTTCTTAAATTGTATATCTTCCTATTTGTCTTGTAGGCTTTCAAGAAAGCCAGAAGCATGGGATTGGGAGACCTTGACTTTTCAGCAGTCCATGAGACTTTGAAAAAACCTGATCATTCATCTTGAGAGACATTAACTCTGCAAATTGATTGTGCCATTGATATGGCCAATAAGTGTTTCAATCTTCTGTTTGAGCATAGGTTACAATTATAATATATTTGGATGAATTGTAAACTTTTTCCTACATCGGACACGTGAAATTATGACGTTTACATCCATAGTGGACACCGGATATCATTGTTTTGGATGCTATGAACTATTGTAAAATAAATAAAAGATATAAAATAGAGATGTATAAATAGAAGACTCTATTAATAATATAATTAGCTCAATAATTATTATATATATATAATAATATTATATGTTGTATTGTGTATATATATACAAAGATAAGAAAAAGTATTAAAAATAAAGAGAGAGATATTTGCATTTGATACTATCTCAATATAATAAAGATGGTCAATATTGCTATTAATATTATATGTAAAGAGTAATAGAAAATAGAATTTAAAATACTTATAAAATAAAAGAAGAGGAAGAATTGTAATAGTAATATAAGGAGAAGGGTATTTGATTGCAACATAAAAGATGGTTGATTTATTTGTATGAAAAGGAAGGAAGAATAATATTTTGTTATATTGTTATTGTTGTCTCCAGATGGATGCAATGCATCCCTATTTATACACATAAAATATCACCCTTTTTCAACCTTTATTAAATACATTCTCTCTTGAGAATGTGAGCTTCACATGGAGAAATGGGCATCCACGTCCATGCTTATCACAACACTCTCCCTTGGATGACCATTTTAGGATTATTGCCTCGTTAAAACCTTACTAAAGAAAAACCCATTGGGAAAAAAACCTTAGTGAAGGAAAAAGAGTACAATATCCTTTAATGATGGGGCTGCCTCATTAAAAACCTTGTCAAGAAAAACCCAATGGGAAAAAACCTGACCAAGGAAAAAAGAGTACAGTCTCCCCCTCTTGTCGACATCAGTTGATGTCACGAAATCGGCGCATCCCAATCTCATGTACCAATCTTTCAAAGGAAGATTTTGGGAGTGACTTTGTGAACAAATCTGCCAGATTGTCACTTGAGCGGATCTGTTGGACATCAATTGTCCCTTGATTTTGAAGATCATGAGTGAAGAAGAATTTGGGAGAAATATGCTTTGTTCTATCGCCTTTAATGTATCCGCCTTTAAGTTGAGCAATGCATGCTGTATTATCTTCAAACAGGACAGTTGGAGCTATCTTATGATCAATCAATCCACATGATGACATAATATATTGAATCAAACTCCTCAGCCAAAAACACTCGCGACTAGCTTCATGAATCGCCAGTATTTCAGCATGATTAGAGGATGTTGCAGCAATTGTCTGTTTCGTGGACCTCCAAGATATAGCTGTACCACCATATGTGAACAGGTATCCTGTTTGAGATCTCCCTTTATGAGGATCAGACAAGTATCCGGCATCTGCATAGCCAACTAGTTGTGACTTGGATCCATAGGGATAAAACAATCCCATATCAACCGTTCCATGAAGATATCGAAAAATTTGTTTGATTCCACTCCAATGTCTTCTGGTTGGAGAGGAACTATACCTTGCTAGTAAATTCACCGCGAATGATATGTCAGGTCGCGTATTATTAGCAAGATACATTAGCGCTCCAATGGCACTAAGATATGGTACTTCAGGACCAAGGATATCTTCATTTTCTTCTTTAGGACGGAATTGATTCTTTTTCACATCCAAAGATCTTACGATCATTGGGGTACTTAATGGATGTGACTTATCCATATAAAATCTCTTCAAGATCTTTTCTGTGTATGTTGTTTGATGAATAAAGATCCCGTCTTTTATATGCTCGATCTGCAGGCCGAGACAAAATTTAGTCTTTCCAAGATCTTTCATCTCAAACTCTTCTTTTAGAGTTTTTATAATTGTTGGAATCTCTTCAGGAGTCCCAATAATATTTAAATCATCAACGTACACAGCAATTATAACGAATCCAGATGCAGATTTCTTTATGAAAACACATGGGCAGATATCATCATTCTTGAATCCGTTTTTGGCCAGATACTCAGTAAGACGATTATACCACATTCGTCCAGATTGCTTTAGACCATATAAAGATCTTTGCAATTTGACTGAGTATAACCCTTGCGAATATTCATTGGATGGTTTAGATATCTTTAATCCTTCAGGGACCTTCATATAGATATCCCGATCTAATGAGCCGTATAAATAGGCTGTTACCACATCCATTAAATGCATATGCAGTTTATGATATGCAGATAAACTGACCAAATAACGCAATGTTATCGCATCCACTACAGGGGAATACGTTTCTTCATAATCTATACCGGGCCTTTGTGAAAAACCTTGTGCCACAAGTCGGGCTTTGTAGCGCACAACTTCATTTTTCTCATTTCGTTTTCTCACAAATACCCATTTGTATCCAACAGGTTTTACATCTTCAGGTGTACGGACTACAGGTCCAAAGACTTCACGTTTTGCAAGTGAGTCTAATTCAGCCTTCATGGCTGCTTCCCATTTTGGCCAATCATTTCTTTGTCGACATTCTTCAACTGATCTTGGCTCAAGATCCTTACTTTCATGCATGATATCTAATGCCACATTATATGCAAATATTTCATTGACAATTGTCTTATTTCGGTCCCATCTCTCTCCTGTAAAGACATAATTTATTGAGATCTCATCATTTTCACAATTTTCAGGTACCTGAACGTCTTCTGGCGTTATATCAGAATTTTGGACAACTGCAGGTGTCTCTACTATGTCTTTTTCAACAGGAATCGTATTTACCTCTTTTCTCTTTCGAGGATTTTTATCTTTGGAACCGACAGGCCTGCCACGCTTCTGGCGTGTATTTGCTTCCGTGGCTATTTGTCCTACTGGAACATCAATTCGAATTGGGGCATTTTCCGCCCTGCCACGCTTCTGGCGTGAATTTGCTTCAGTGGCTACTTGTCCTACTGGGACGTCAATTCGAATTGAGGCATTTTCCGCTGGTATATAAGATTTGGTTATCCTCTTTGTATCGGAAAATGCATCAGGCAATTCATTTGCTATTCTTTGCAAATGTATAATCTTTTGAACTTCTAGTTCACATTGCCCTGATCGAGGATCTAAATGCATCAACGATGATGCATTCCAATTAAGTTCCTTTTCAGGAAGCTTATTCTCTCCCCCTAATGTTGGAAATTTTGATTCATCAAAATGACAATCCGCAAACCGGGCTTTAAACACATCACCAGTTTGTATCTCAAGATACCTCACTATAGAGGGAGAATCATATCCAACATATATCCCCAATTTTCTTTGGGGTCCCATTTTGGTGCGATTAGGTGGTGCAATGGGAACATATATTGCACATCCAAATATTCTTAAATGGGAAACATTTGGCTGCTGGCCAAAAGCTAATTGCATAGGAGAGAATTGATGATAACTCGTTGGCCTCAAACGAATAAGTGCTGCGGCATGTAAAATAGCATGCCCCCAAACCGAGGTTGGGAGATTTGTTCTCATAAGCAATGGTCTAGCAATTAATTGGAGGCGCTTAATAAGTGATTCTGCTAACCCATTTTGTGTGTGAACATAAGCTACTGGATGTTCAACACTTATTCCATTAGCCATACAATAAGCATCAAAAGCTTGGGAAGTAAATTCACCAGCATTATCAAGACGAATTGCTTTAATTGGATTTTCTGGAAATTGTGCTTTTAATCGAATAATTTGAGCCAGTAATCTCGCAAACGCCAGGTTGCGAGAAGATAATAAGCACACATGTGACCATCTCGAAGATGCATCTATCAGGACCATAAAATATCTAAAAGATCCACATGGTGGATGAATAGGTCCACATATATCACCTTGAATCCTTTCTAGGAATTCAGGGGACTCAAATCCAATCTTTACTGGTGATGGCCTTAAAATTAACTTTCCCTGAGAACATGCAGCACAACAAAATTCACTAGTTTTAAGAATCTTCTGGTTCTTTAGTGAATGTCCATGAGAGTTTTCAATAATTCTCCTCATCATGGTTGTTCCCGGATGACCCAATCGGTCGTGCCAAGTTATGAACTCATTTGAGTTAGTAAACTTCTGGTTTACAATGGCATGTGATTCAATTGCACTAATCTTGGTATAATACAACCCAGATGAAAGAGAGGGTAATTTTTCTAATATAACTTTCTTATTTGAATCATGAGTTGTGATACATAAATACTCATGATTTCCCTCATTCATCGTCTCAACATGATATCCATTTCGGCGAATATCTTTGAAACTCAACAAGTTCCTCAGAGACTTGGTAGATAATAGTGCATTATTTATTATAAATTTTGTTCCTCCAGGAAACAAAATTATAGCTCTTCCGGAGCCTTCTATCACATTGCCTGAGCCAATAATAGTATTAACATATTCCTCTTTTGGCACAAGATGGGTAAAATATATATCACTTTTGAGAATAGTGTGCGAACTTGCACTATTCGCAAGGCATACATCTTCATTACATATCCTTGCCATTCTTCAAAAACAAATAATAATAAAATGAGTAGCATGCACAGTTAAATTGAATACTTGATCAGAATTATTTTTCTAAGAAATACTGTACATAAAATAATGTCATATACCAAAATTTTATTTTAAAATTTGACACATTTAATAATTTCAAAATTCATAAACATTAATATTTCATTATTTATGTACATCACATTTGAAATTTAAATACATAGAAAATAAAACTTAACTATAAGTTCTTTACATTATTTATTTACATAGATACTTCACAATCCACATATTAAACTATTCCATCATTAATCAAATGACCAATATTTCCTTCAGGATCCTCAAAGAAATCAGATACATCATAATGAGTGGTGGAGTTCTCAGCATCATTTGAAACAAAATTTGTTTCCTTTCCTTTGTCGTTCTTTTTCAAAGATGCCTGGTAAAGATCGACTAGGTGCCTTGGGGTACGACAGGTACGTGACCAATGGCCCTTTCCACCACAGCGGAAACACTTCTCCTCGGTTGATTTATTCTGCCCGATATTCCTTTCTTTGTCCCACTTCTGGTGAGATCCTCTCTTTTGAACATAATTCTTTTTCCTTCCATAATTTTTCTTGTTATTAAAAGCTTGCCATTTACCTCTTCTGGGGTAATGATTTGCCGCATTTACTTCAGGAAATGGGGCGGCGCCAGCTGGGCGCGCTTCATGATTTTTTAATAACAACTCATTGTTGCGTTCGGCAACAAGAAGGCAAGAAATTAACTCAGAATATTTTTTAAACCCTTTCTCTCGATACTGCTGCTGCAGGAGCACATTCGAGGCATGGAAGGTTGAGAAAGTTTTCTCTAACATATCATGATCAGTTATTTTTTCCCCACACAATTTCATTCGTGAGGTGATTCGAAACATTGCAGAATTATATTCATTTATAGATTTAAAATCTTGTAAACGCAAATGCGTCCATTCATACCGGGCTTGAGGAAGTATCACCGTTTTCTTATGATTGTACCTTTCTTCAAGGTCTTTCCAAAGATCTGCAGGATCTTTTAATGTGAGATATTCATTTTTCAATCCTTCGTCAAGATGACGACGGAGAAAAATCATGGCTTTAGCTTTATCCTTCTGGGATGCATTATTCTCAGCTTTAATGGTATCTCCAAGATCCATTGAATCAAGATGGATTTCAGCATCTAATATCCATCATAAATAATTGTTTCCAGATATATCAAGAGCATTGAATTCAAGATGAGAGAGCTTCGACATAATGAAAATATTACCTGAGTCTTCCTAAAAATTTGATCAGAGTCTCGTGCTGATAACGTATTGTAAAATAAATAAAAGATATAAAATAGAGATGTATAAATAGAAGACTCTATTAATAATATAATTAGCTCAATAATTATTATATATATATAATAATATTATATGTTGTATTGTGTATATATATACAAAGATAAGAAAAAGTATTAAAAATAAAGAGAGAGATATTTGCATTTGATACTATCTCAATATAATAAAGATGGTCAATATTGCTATTAATATTATATGTAAAGAGTAATAGAAAATAGAATTTAAAATACTTATAAAATAAAAGAAGAGGAAGAATTGTAATAGTAATATAAGGAGAAGGGTATTTGATTGCAATATAAAAGATGGTTGATTTATTTATATGAAAAGGAAGGAAGAATAATATTTTGTTATATTGTTATTGTTGTCTCCAGATGGATGCAATGCATCCCTATTTATACACATAAAATATCACCCTTTTTCAACCTTTATTAAATACATTCTCTCTTGAGAATGTGAGCTTCACATGGAGAAATGGGCATCCACGTCCATACTTATCACAACATGAACCAGGTTGCAAATGGTTTTATTTGTCTTATAAGTAGTTAAGTACTAAGTTTTAGTTTTAAATTATATATAAGCATAAACTCTCTTACGGTAATAAGCATTAGCTAATATATTTGTACATTGGAGATTATATCTATGATGTACATGCTAGGACGCAGACAATAATTCCCATTTTTTGAGAGACAAACATATATATTAAATATAAATTGATTTTTTTATATTAACATTTTTTTCAATTATATAAAAGGCATAAAATATGTTAACAAATAATATATACTGTTTCATATGGAGAAACATTTTCTTTTTTATTAAAATACTGTTGGACACAAATTTCATGACATGCAACAACTCAACAAAGTACCATGCCGCAAAGCATTGTATAATCTTAGATATCTATTTTAACGGAGAAAATAAAACTTGGACCAATGACCAAAGAAACAATATAAAATGCCGACAGTATTGTTTTATTTCCAATTTTCCAGTTATCTCCATGAAAAGAAAACTCATAATAGACGCGTTGTAGAAAGTTAGGATAATATAGAAGTGCAATTTTATGGTAAAAGACTTATCTTTCGAACAATACCAACAAGTAAAACACATTAATCCAGGCTAACACAAAATTTGAACAAGTCTCCAAAAAGTATCCAAAATTGGTGGCTAAAATGTCGAAAGTACAAGCATAAAAAATTTTAAAGAAAGTAATGATCTAAATGAGTTCTGAGAAGTTCTAAACAAGTAGCACTCGTGATGCATCCTTGAAAAGCTTTCAATCGTCATCCTCATCATCATCTTCATCCCCACCTGCAGCAGAGTTGAGAGCCTGCAAGCGTGCAATCAACTTATTCTTCCTCTCCTCATAGGTAAGCTTCTTGAGGTTGTACCTGAAAGTAAAAGAGGAAAAAGAAAAAGAATACCTCAGGAAATGTGTTACATTATAGTTGTGAAATGTAGTTGAATTCATGAATATAAATCAGATGTATACCTCTTGTGCTCCTTAGGAGCAGGTTTCCCCGACTTCTTGATGGTAGGATCAGCACGAATGGCAGCATGAACCTTTTTGTACAGAGACTCAATTCCATCAGCCTCTATTCCTCGCTTGATATATTCACTGAAATGTGACTGGTATTTCTCAGGTTCATCTTCCTGCAAAGTCTGCATAATATATGAAACAAGTTAAATTGTCGTCCAAATTTATGAAAAAACAAAAAATATTGTCTAGAATTTTACAATAAGTAGAGCCTAAGATTTTTTTTCCATACCCTCATGTAAGAAGCAACATGACCACCAAAGATATACTTGCGGTGAACTTCGGGATCAAGCTCCTTCTTCTCTTTGTCAAAACCCGCAAACCTCTTTTCACTGTGAGGTATATCCAAACCCCCATCCAAAGCTCCCTGTAAACCATCTCAATTAGTCAATCAAACACAGCAAAAAATAGATTACAGAAGCTACCATTGCAATATAATAGCGCATACCTTAAGGGCACCGAACACACGGTTTCCAGTTGTGGTCCTGATAAGACCAACATCAAGAAGAGCACGGAATGGCCTCCTGGTATCAGCAGGCTCAACAGAGAAATCCTCACCAGTAGCCTCGACATTTCCTTGATACTCCTCGTCCATTTCAAGCATCTTAAGGACTCGGCGAGCAAGGAGAAGTCCAGTGCAATAAGCTGGCCACATCTTAAGAGATTCAGTCACAAGGATAAAAAAACTGTAACGAGGGAAATGCAGACAACACAAGACTATGAAAATTCACACACAAATGATCGTTGAGGAAGGAGGGGAGAAAGGATTTCAATAGAAGTACCTGCAGCATAGTTAGTAAGGCCTACTTCAAGACCATAGCGGGGCAATTCATGAGAATAAGCTGCTGCAAGAACAATATCACCAGCAATGCTAGCCGATGTTATTTGTGCAACAATATCCTTGTTTGTCTAATAATGAAGTTAAGGACTACCCAAGGAAATAACAGCTAAACTGACTTCAAAACAGATAAATGATTTGATCAAAATAGCTATGGACTTGTAATAACTAAAACTAAAGTCAATTTTAAGACACTAAAAGCAAGAAACAAGCAAACAGGGAGAATCAGTGCAAAATCTAAAGGCTTTTCTCATAGTTGCAAGCAATTGAAATGTAAATCTCCACACATCACTAGGATACGAATCGCACAACAAAGCGATACTTTGGAGTGTTGTATTTGTTCTTGTCCTGGTTAATCAACCGAATCCTGGCTCTGTAATCGGTCTTTCCCTCTGCACATTTTTCAGTTTAATAATGTCACCAACAATTTTAAAGCCATGTAGGAACAATAACAAACACAAAAAAGAAACAAAAATTAAATAAAAGCACCATACCTCTTCTTCTCTTAAACTTTACTTGATACCTCTTGAAGTAGGCCTTAGATTTCTGGGCCTTAACATATACCTACATTATGCAATAAAAAAATAATAGTTACAGAGATTGTAATAAAATAAAATCGTAGGGTTTGTTTACTCCACAACTCACCCATTACAACACATAATAAATAAAAATTAAACAGAAGACTTGTATTTTCTGTTGTATTAAAATACAGAGAGAGCAAATCCTATAAACACATTAGAAATGACTAAAAAAGCTACTTTGTGAGAGTTTAACAGATTCAACTTTTATATCATGATAGAGTGAATTCCTTTAGTAGTGATAAGCACATCCAAAGCATAAACCCTAACATTTTTCGGACAAACTCAACCTCAAAACTCCAGAAATTTCTCATCAAGTACAGATCAATAAAATCATGATTTTCAACGCTATACAACACACAGAAACAGCTCAAATTCTCAGGAAACAGAGGAATCGAAATCATTTGCTAAACAAACCATGCATATTAAAGTTCAGATCAGAAAACGGCACAATGAGACGCAAATCGTACAGCATATAAGGAATAGAATAGACGAGAGGTAAAAGGTTGAATATTTACGCACCATTGTTGTTGAGCTGCGCTTGTAGCTCGATCTCTTCCCACGAAGTGTAATGGAAAAGAGTGAAGGGATGAAACTAGGGTTAGCCAAGGTTTTAGGCTTTTATGGGCATTTGCTTCTCTGTGGGTCGGATCATAATTAAGCTCGGGTTCTTCCTTAGGGTAACAAATGGGCCCTAGCTATTTTGGGCCAGGTTTTCTGCTCCTCTTACTATTTATGCCAAAGGCGAAATTTAAAAAGAGAAACAAAAACATGTACTTATTAAAATAATAATAATAATTGCACCACTTCAGTCAAATACTCAAATCATGCTTGCTAGTATAGTTGTTTTTTTTTTTTGTTTACTAAACAGAAGAGAAAGAAAAGAAAACAGAAGAGAAAGAAAAGAAAAAAAAAAGACCAAACCAAATTAATTGGGTAGATTCATATTTAAATCTATTAGATGTTGAAATTTATTTTATAGTTAACTCCAATTCGAATGAATATTCGTGTCAGAAGCAGATGCAACACTATTCACATTCCTTTAAATTAAAAGAATAAAGACTCGCCAATTTAAATTCATAACCTCTTAAATATGCTTTGTCGAATTCCATTTCAGAATATTATTACCAAATATTTTTTGATTTACCAACAAAAAAAAAACTTTTAAACAGCTTGTTTCACAAATAATTTTAAAATATTAGGATTTAAATGTGAGTATTAGGATTTAGGAATTATACCTTAAAATAACAAAAGCACATACATAAAGATATATAAATATATATATATTTAATACATTAATAAAAAAATATAAATATACTTATCATTAAAAATTAATTTTACTCCTTAATAAAATGGAAATTATTGGTGTTAATATATAAAAAAAAATTTAAAAGTTTTAAATGACAAAATTATAATAAAATATATATTATTCAACTTTCTAACAATATACTAAATACCGAATATAAATATGTCCTTTCAAAATTTGTATTTCACTAAACAAATCTTGTTTATGCCAGAGACACGGATAGCAACTAAATACATTTTAATGGACCACAACAAAGTACTTGTAAAAGCTTAAAGAGTCTAATAAAAATGTTGGATTTTTGTTTGCAAAACCTCAACTTGGACTTTTAGTTTTTACTTTCTAGTTAAGTTATTATAAGTAATTTTTCATCTCAACTTTTTTTTTTCATTTTTTTACACACATTTGGTACACTAGTACAAATAATTGGACTTTACCATGATATTGTTATCCTTTGCTCCCATTTCCCTTTAGTTTTTACTTATATCTTTTGTTTGTTTTAGTATTTTCATGTTATTTTTTATACTAATACTAATACTAATGCATATTGTGTAATGTTATGATGTACAGATACATAAATTTTAAAATTTTATAAGACACAAAAACACTATATATATATATAATATTTTTTAAATTATTTTTAATATTTTTTTAATTATTAAAAGTATTTAAATTTTTTTATTTTGATAAATAATAATATATATTATTTTTAACTCATTTCAAGAATATATATTAAGAATAAGACTGGACACGCTGACACATGATAATATTTAGGTGTTCAAATATATTCGGAAAAGAATTTTTTATTTTTTATTAAGACACAATTAAATATAGCAGACATCAGATGAGTGTCGATAAATATCGTATCTAAAATGTACCCGTACTTCATAGGTGTAATGTCTAAACTCTAAACTCTACACATGATATATTTGCATCTCCTTCGTATCCTTACTTAGTAATGTGTAATTCCAAAATTAAATTATAAACCATCTTATATAAACTACATGAGAGGGATTCTTATATCTAATTAAAAATGAAAAAGAAGCAAACCTGAAGATTCTAAAAGACTTAGAGAAAGGGGTTGAATCTATGATTTTTTTAACTTTAATTAATTGGGCCTTAAAACAAATAATCGACTCTGGTTTCAGTTAAGTCAGCGTGGCAAATTATTCATGAGACAATTTTATTTTGCCTCATAAAAACCAAAAAATCGAACTTGATCGGAGAGAAAGAAAATAACACCAGCATATATCCTGATTCAATTGTCATGTGCAATTTAACCTACAGTGGTGGAATTTTAACTATCAAATATCAACCCAAGTATTACATACACCAATTCCCTAAAACTCAACGTAGTTCTATCTGGGCACACAAACTTCAACTTAACTTGACTTGACTATGCTAATACCTAGATTTACGACACTAAGTGCTTATCCAACTTAGCATGGAATACCTCTCACGTACAAGATATAAGACGGAAAATATAACGAAAAAAATTCTAAAATTACTCGTGGCTTTTCTCTCAAGTGTATCACTCACCCTTTTCTCTTGCACTTTTAAACAATGCCTCTCTTTTATTGTCTTTTACCTCTCAAAGAAAACTAGAAAAAATATACATTGAAACTGAAATACCAAACGAAAACAATGAAGGAGATGATGATTCAGAGTCTTTGTGCTAAAAGTTAAACCGGATTAAACTTTCTTAGATGAAACTCTTCATCTAGGCAGAATGTTTCTTTGATGTAGAAATACTGTCCAAGACGTTGAGAGCTCTTCTCTAGGAAGTTCACAAACAAACTCATATTTTGGTTCTCTCTCCTTGCCTCTGATGGTGTTGAATTTTCCCTTTTGTACCTTAGTTAGAGCCACGGTTAGGGTTTATCTCAAGTCAAACTCCTTGGATTTTGAGCTTTCATAAGATATCCCTCCTTTTTCTTCAATCAACTCCTAAATTAGGGCTTTCAAATCTAATTCATTTGCTTGACCGAAGATAGAGAAGCAGAAATGATCTTGCTCAATAATAATCTCAAATATAAACCCTTGAAAATGTGCTTTGACTTGAAGTAACAATTTGAACCTTTGATTTACCGCAGAGATAATCAACCACCAATTTCTTCATCTTTTTCAGAAATGGCTTTGCAAAGAGTAGAAGAAGAAGTGAAGAAATCAACTTGTATGCAAATGGAAATTATTTACCTTTAACCTCTATCTTAACTTAACATGCCTTGATTAGTGTGATTGGACATTACTTTCTTGATGAACTTTTCTCTTTTTTTTTCTCTGGTGTATGAACTCAAACTAAAACTCACTCTCTCTCTTGTGTGTTTAACCAAAGTGTACTTGTAAGCTTTAAATAATTATAAGATGGGTGACATATCTGATATGTGTCTAACACGCACAGACAACAATTTAATGAAATATAAATGATTCATAGATGATGATCATATTTAAAGCAACAAAAAATAAAATCTATGATGAATATATATCAATAATATCCAAATAATGCATTTCACATAAAACAACCACAAGTTTTTAAATATCCAAATTTCCACACAACTGATTTATAAAGCTCAGTTGTAGAGAAAGATAGTTCTCTTCTAAACACAACAAATTTAACATCTTTAGTGACGAATAAATCTATCAACAAGTATCATCTGAATTCCAAGAAAGGTGGGTTTAAAGACAAAACCTCTTCCTCCTTCACACAAACCTCAGCTCTCTGAGACTTAAACAACTCTACTGCCACAGGCGAAAGGCGAACACAACCGCTCAAGTATAGAGTGGACAGACTCTTACAACCGTCTCGCAACGCCTCTAGGCTACCGTTGCAAAGATTGCGACAGCGGTTAACATGTAATGTCTTCAAGTTCTTACAGTATAACCCCACTGCTTGCCATCCAAATATGCTAACCTCATGGCACAAGGCTAAGTTCCATTCTTCAAGTAGTGGACATCCCTTGGCAATTGCTGTGATAGAGGTGTCAGAAACAGTCCTGCACATTCGAAAGTTTAGGATCTTAATGCTCGAGGAAGATCCTATTCCGGCCAAGGGATCTCCAAGTGGAGACCAACTCAAACAAGAAACATCGAGATACTCTAATCCGCCACCACTAACAATTCCGGTTACCCCTTCCGGCTTAAGCATACAAGATTCAGCCTCTATGTATGCAAGAGTGTTTGAACATCCCTTAAAGCCAACACCAGTTATGCCCTCACAATGTGATATGTTAACCCCTTTAAGTCGGCGACAAGCCTGCGTAAGAGCCTTTAAACCATTGTCAGATATTTGCATGCAGTAGGAGAGGTTTGCATATTCCATAAGGAAGCAAGCATTGGCTAAAGTCTCCAATCCCAAGTCAGTAATACCCGGGCATCGATAAAGACTAATCGATGTTAATAGGGGACAACCAGAAGCAACCAAGGAAAGTCCATAGTCAGTGACTTTCAAGCAAAAATCTAAATTAAGTTTCTGCAAATCCGAGCCGTAGTTGAGCAAACGAGTCAATCCTGCATCATTTAGCTCTCTGCAGCCAGATAAGCATAAAGATTCTAAATGTTGAAAGCGCCTTAGCAACTTATGAAGATGGAGTGTGTGAATGTCAAGAACCTTTTTGGACAAAGAGGAAGGAGTTAACAAAGTGAATGAACACGAAAATTGCAATGACCGGCGACTGGAATCATGAATGCCTAGCCATCGACGACAAGTCAAGCCAAATGATTCACGATCCGTGGGACTATCTAAACCGTGGAAGATAACAGTGAGGCAATCATCCGGAAGGTGCATGATCGAGGTTACATTATTTCTAGAAAGATCTCCCATGTTGACCTGTTCAGGATTCTTCTGAAGAAGGTTGTAATGAACGAATCTTTATGGCAAATTTTCTAGAGCTAGATGAAATAGGAGATTCAAATCCACAAAGAACAGGTGTTTCTCTATCATAACCATAACCAATATGAACCCCACACTTGCGACAGAGCAATTTAGTCTTTGAACGATGACCAAACCAAGGGACAGGAAAACAATTTATTTCATCAACCTGCGTAAATCGGCTAAGATCAACTGAAGAAAAAGAGATTGATCCTTTCTTAACAGACTTTTGATACTGAGATGCAATGTTAGATGTGATTCGATTCGATGATGACAAGTTCAAAGGGTATCCACAAGAGCCACAACTGCAATGAACACCAGAATTTCAAAATGCATATCATACAAATTGCAAAAGAAAACAAAAAGGATAAAAATAAAAACAAGACCATTCATCAAAAACAAGAAAGATAAGAACACAATATAAAGCACCAACCAACTCACACACTAATAGAAAAAGCATCAAATCCAAATACAAAACACAAGACTAGATGCATGCTAACAACATGAACATTCCCAACAACCACTTTCATCAACAATCAAATCAAGGCATCATTAAGAATTAAGATATACACTCACTGATTAAATTCAAATCCAAAACACCAAACATGCTAAATGATTTCATAGTAAAAGCCGTCTCTTTGAGGGAATAATTGGGAGAAAAAGATAAACTCAACATCCAAAAAGGCATAAAGAATTATATTTACATGCACTAAAGGGAATATCAAAATCTGCAATTAGTGATTATATCTCTATTTTCCAAGTCACATGATTCATGTTCCAGCACATGGCTTCTCAACAAGCTGACACCTTTAAGAATTGGGTGCCGGCAACATCTAAATTCTAAACACCTCACATCACAAAAATCATAAAAAGATGACATCAAATACAAAATCTACCCAAAGGGTATCACAAACAATATAGCCAGCATCAATCAAAACAGAGAACAGAATAAAAATTACAATTTTTTAAACCCATAATTACCAAATAGCATGTGAATAACAGAATTAAAATCTGAGAAAAAACTCGGAATTAGAGAAAAAAGAAAAATAAAAAAGGAACAGAGAGATACCTGTAAGAGACGTCAGCTTGGGACATCCTTTTAGTTTTCTCCGAATTGTACGATCATAAGCAGAACTCATCCTCGTCCATTGTCTCGGAGATTTAAAAAAATGAATAAATGAGATTTAGAGAAGCTTCAATGTTTGGATTATTCTCAGAAGTGCAGTGTTTTACGTTTACAAGGCACGTTTCCAACACACTTTAAGACTTAACAAAAATACTCCATAAAAGAACAAGGTCAATAAATTAAATTAAATGTGGTTGGTTACTTGGTTTATATAAAAAATATACTCATGAATAAAATAAGTTAAATAAATAAAAATGTCGGTGTTTTTTAATGGATTTGACTTTAAATTTGAATACTACCATTAATAATAATAATAATAATAATAATAATAATAATAATAATATCTTTATTCTTTATTTTATGTGATTTTAAAGTTAAGATCATAATGTGATAAAATAATAATAATCTTTAACTAAAAGGAATATTCAAATAAAATTAGATATACTCTTAAATCTATATTAGTTATTTAATATTCAAATAAAATATTTATTAATTAAAAATGTATGTGATTTTGACAATAAAAGGAATACTTAAATATCACTTTTAAGTTGATCTACTTGACATTATAATCTATAAACCATAAATTTTAAAACTTAAAAGACTAAGTTAAGTTGGAATTAATCAATTATCTCTTTGTCTATTGATAACATAATATTATAGGATAGTTTGGAAGTGTTTGAATGAAAAAAAAATAATAATAAATAAATAACTATTTGTATCCATGAAAAATAAAAATATTGACATATGTATTTATACTAAATCGAAATTAAATTTATACCAAGTAAGATACTTTTTGTATGACAAAAATATCCTATCTTTGGAGAGTTGGAGTGTCACGTAAAGTATTTTTATCACACAAAAAACGGGTACAAATTTAATTTCGATCTAATGTGAATACATATATCAGTGTTTTCATCTTTTATAAATACAATGCTCGTGTATTCTTAATTTAACTTATATTTACCTTTTTAAAACAAATTGTAGAAAATATATCAATCACAATTACAATTTATCGTAATATATAAAATATAACTATTTACATAAGATTACACATAAAAAGGTCTAAGTCACAATTATATAATATTTACTTTAAAATTAATCTAAAAAAATGTTTATTACAAGTTTCCAAGTTGTTAAAAAAATGTAAAGTAATAGACACAATGAGTGAGAAATGGAAAAAGCTATAATCAATTTTCTAATTTTCATAGTTATTGCTTAAGTTTTGTTTTAATATTATTGTTAGTAATTTTAAAAGTATGTGTAAATTAATTAATAAAAATGTTTTTGTAGAATAAAATACATAACAAAAGAAACAATAAAATGATTACTTAATGACATATAAATTATATTTTTAAATATATTTAAAATTTTAAGAATGATATTATAGAAATAATACTCAATTTGATCACCGAATTTACAAGTGGATGAGGTTTCAATTGTGTCTATTTAATTTCTAAAGTTTATAAACGTGCCTCATATTAGTCTTGACACAATTTTTAGGATAAAAACGTTAATGGAGCGCTATTATAGACCATCAGATGTCACGTTAAAACTTGTAAAATGATGCGGTTTTTATTTTAGCATTTAAATAGTTCAAAAACGGTATCGTATTACTTATTTTGTTAGGTAAAATTTTAATAAACACCATTTACGATATTATTTTTGGATTATTTGAGTGCAAAAACTAAAACGACATCATTTTACAAAGTTTAATGTGGCATCGGGTTGTTCATGACGGTGTTAATAGTTTGTACAGTAAAAATTATTTTAAGGACTAATATGAGAGATGTTCATAAAGTTTGAGAATTAAATAGAAGCAATTGAATTTTCAAGAACTAAATCAAAACTTGCGTGTAAATTCAGGACCAAATTGAATATTAAGTCACGCAAAAAAAACAACTTAGTGAAATTACAGTTTAGTAGATACATTACATTTTCCTTAAACCCTAAAAATATCGAAACGTTTCGCAAACCCTATCAAATCTAAAATTCCGAAACCTTAAAAGCCTTGAGCCCCTGTACTTGGAGCTCATTCACTCTCTCTTACCTCATCAATGGCAACCTCCATGCTGAAATCCCCAACCAAATTGCTCCAAAATCAGCTCGCGCTCTCTTCCAATGCCAGTAGCAGAATCAGCACAAGGAGTAGCATCGTTGTTCCAGTTTCACACAAGAGAAGAAGCTCGCGTTTGTTCTCCGTAGTGTCAATGGCTGCTTCTTCAACCACTCCTGTTCAGACTTTCCTTGAAAAGTCTCCACCTTCGCAGCAGAACCTTGGAATCCCAATAATGGTGAATAGACTGATGGAAAATGAAAAATTTTCGTTTTTCTAGCTATTGGGTGTATGTTTCAATGCTCAAGTTTTGTTCTTTTTGTTTTTGGGTTAAATATACTTGTTTTTGAACTCCCATTGCTTTTTGAAGGAAGAAGCTTCTTTTGTATCTCTTTATTGTTGACCATCGGAATTTGCTAATTTAGAGCAGCTTTCATGAATGACATTTTTATAACCAACTCTGTATTGGTTGAGTGATTGAGTAGTTTGTTCCTTTCATCAAACCAAATTAGTAGAATTCCTATTTATAAAGTCTGAGTAATAACCAACTTGAATTGGTCGAGCGATCCGCTCACTAGTTGTCCGCTCAAGCAAGTGTCAGGTTCAAATCCCGCCTTGTGTAGATAGTAACACAGTAACTCAGTAACTCAGCAGACCTTAAATGGAGACTCAGTCCTTGAAAGATTAGTCCTTAGCTTGCCAGGATAGGGGATACTGCTGGAAACCAAAAAAAGTCTGAATACTAGTAGTGAAGAAGAAAGAAAAATTGCATTTTGTAAAGCTAAACTCTGAAAAAAGGAGATTACTTATTTATGTTATGTTCAAAATTTTCAGGTTAATGCATGTACTGGGAAAATGGGAAAAGCTGTGATCAATGCAGCCGAAGCTGCTGGAGTCTATGTTGTTCCTGTGTCTTTTGGGTGTGAAGAGGAGGCTGGACAGACATTTCAGATTGGTGAAAAGGAGTTCCTTGTGCAAGGTCCTTCTGATAGAGAAACTGTGCTTGCATCTATCCATGATAAGTATCCGAATTTGATTGTTGTGGACTACACAGTGCCAAGTGCAGTTAATGGTATGTATGTTGAAGCATACATGTTTATGTTCTATGATATAATGCACAGTATGAAATCTTGCTGTTAACAAATGAAACATGTTATAAAGTTGTATATACAGTGTATTTCTCACAATTTGATCTTGAAATGAAATGCATTACATTTCTCTTAGGCATCTCTTTAGATTTTTGAGTATAGGAATTGATATTATGGAATTCAGTAGCAAAGAATCTCTGGACTGTACTTGGCCCTCTTGTTGATCGGTGTACATTTTAAATGAAATTCACGACGCATATCATGTTTTGCGGTGATGATAACATAATTGTATTTCTGAATTTATGATATATGAGTCGAAGTATTTTATGAAGACTCTTAATAGTATTGCCTCTACTTCTGAAATTTCGCTTAGTTATTTACATTTTTCCTCATTTATTGTCATGCAGCCAATGCAGAGTTGTACTGTAAGGTTGGGGTTCCCTTTGTGATGGGTACCACTGGAGGAGATAGGGACCTCTTGCTTAAGACTGTTCAAGACTCGGGGCTTTATGCTGTGATATCGCCACAAATGGGGAAGCAGGTACTATGATTCCAGATAACCTTTTTCAATTTTCAGTATTTTTCACGTCTCTTATACTCCTGTATTCTGAAATCCTTATGCTGTTCTTGTATTATATTATTAGGTAGTTGCTTTTCTTGCGGCTATGGAAATTATGGCAGAGCAATTTCCTGGTGCCTTCTCTGGGTATAACTTACAGGTAGCTCTTTTTGCCACATTTTGGGGGCTGGGGTTCGGCTCTAATTGAAACTAAATTGAATATATAGACCCAGAACTGAATTAGTTAATTAAATTTCTTATTACTTTAATGATAATAGAGGATAAGTTGCAGTTATGTTGAAACTACTATCATACTTATTTTAGTTATACTGAGCAATAATACTAGGTTTCATCAACTTTTTAGTTCTGTTTTTTCTTTAGAAAAGTTAAGCTTCTATTGATGTAACATTAAAATCTGATGCATTCTTCCAAGATATTAGGTAATGGAGTCTCATCAAGCAAGCAAAGTTGATGCATCTGGAACTGCGAAGGCTGTAATTTCCTGCTTCAACAAATTAGGCGTGGATTTTGATATGGATGAGGTGCGTTAGTTCACATTTCACAGTTCATTTTATAGAACAGTATTCTCTTGAGCATTGCCAAACTACTTGCTAACTGAACCTTCTGTGTGCATATTATGAATCTAGCTTATTAAGTTCTCATATCAATGGCATGTCAAGGATTTTCATGTTTTGGATCACAAATTCACTGACAAACTAATTTTGCTTAGATTGAGTTATTGGTTGCAAAATATAGTTGATTTTCAAAGTAGCATAAATAACAACATTTCACCCTTTCCCCTTTTCCGGATGAATTTGTCAGATACAATTGATCAGGGATCCAAAGGAACAACTTGAAATGGTTGGTGTCCCAGAGGAACACTTGTCAGGTCATGCTTTTCATATGTATCATTTGACATCACCAGACAACACGTAAGAAACAAACGTCACACACCATTCTCCTCGTTCTCTTTCACATGTTTTGACCATCTTCTTTTTACCGGCTAATACACTTATCGCTTGCTGCAGAGTTACATTCGAGTTCCAACATAACGTTTGTGGTAGATCAATATATGCTGAGGGTACCGTTGATGCTGTACTATTTCTTGCTAAAAAGGTGCTCAAACTTGCCTTAATGTAAATTGCATTTTACACCTATATGTGATTAAAGTAGTATTCATTTCTTCAAAGATGCATTTACTACTAGATTGATTGTCCAAAAACCACCCAAAATCATGTCTTGTTTAGCTTTTGGTGTCAAAATAGATTCATCAAGTAATGCATTATTGGAAAAGGTCGATTTGTACACAGACCCATTTTATATTGCTTCTAATGACAAGTCAAATTATAATATATGATTCAATGTCTATGTTGGCAATGTATTTTCATATTAATATTTATATTAACATTTATTAATATTCTGTTGTCATGTGCACTATTTGCAATCTTTGATTGTTGATTTTATATGATGAGTGCAGATTGAAGAGAAGGATAATAAAAGATTATACAACATGATTGATGTTCTTAGAGAAGGCAACATGAGATGAGAAGCTGTGGTTCGGATCTCGGTTTGTACAAGTTGCTAAGAAGAGATTTGATATATCCCTATGGTTTTTGAAAACCAATCAGTAATTTAGCTTCTATTTATTTTTCCTTTTGTTTTTGAATGAGAATAATGTAGCTTCTATTTTATTGTTCTTATGTTGAGGATAGTAGTATTATCGGGAACAACAATTTAACTTCGGTTTCTAAAATCTTGCAATCACTTTTTCTCTCTCTTCTAATTTTCTAGTATCATTAAATATAAAATGAACATGTTATTCCTATCACCAATATTTCAAATAAAGAGATACATATATACAGGAATAGCTTAAATGTCAATCTAGAGAGTAATATGGACTCAACAATTTTCTTTAGAAAAAATAATTCAAGTTCAAAATTACTTATAACCAAATGCTCTTGCGGAAAGAAATACTGAAAATTTTAAAACATAATTCCAAAAATAATTTGTTCCCAAAAGTGGGAATTGAATGCAGATTAAATAGTAGGAATACCTTCACCAAACTTAAGAGATGTCAATCAAACTTGATAAATATTAGAAATATAGGATTGTTCATAGAGTAGGAATACCTTAAACCAAGGAGGTCCACACCAATCAACACCACAACCAATTATGCAATGGTTTAACAACCATTTCTAAAAGTCTAAACTAAATCTCTAGTTCCCTTCAATTTACAAACATTTTAAGTTGTCATAATCTACTTCTGTCACATCTAATAGAATACAGTTTTTTGTCCTAAAAAAAAAAACTGAAAAGCAAATTCTTGATGGATTTTCATATCCTAAAATTCAGCTGATCCATCCCCTTCTGAAAACTGTTAGCACTCAGCAGTAATTTTGGGCTTGTAATATGCCAAAACTAAAGCCAGAACAATCATTGGTCTCAACCAGCTGCGACAGCATCAGCTCTAGGATTTGTATCCATTAGTTGATGCAGCTTTGCCCCAGAGTTTGATTTGTTCTCACAAAAATCAGTTTCCTCAGTAGTTCTATCATCAGAACTTGAATTATTGTTAACTCTTGATAGTAAGTTTTCTGTACTCACAGGGGTAGCCCTGTTGCTGTCAGTGTTGTTCAAAACTATCTCATCTGCTGGTCCCAGTTGAGCATTTTTCAGTTTTTCCTGAATTCAATTAATTAAATAATTAGTCTGGGAAAATATATCTATGAAGCACAAAGATACAAGAAAGGATATTATAGAAAAATACCCTTAATGTAGTATTCTCCACCCTCAGTTTCTCAGAACTTTCACTCAATTGATTTATCTCTGATTTCAACGACACATTCTCAGCAGTCAAGTTTTCGACTTTTCGTGCCAATTCTTCAGCCTCGGCCTGATCAGACAAAATATGAACGTTATTGACAAGGTTTCAACTTTTGATTGTCTTTTAGTACTTCATGATAGACAAGCATTGCATAAAGAAAATAAGTCAATGAAACAAAACTGCAATATGTAAATATATATACCTGCTTCCTTAGCCTGGACCTTCTGGCAGATTCACGGTTTGACTGTTTCCTCCTCTCACGTTTCAGCTCACGCTCGTTCTAAGAATTCAAACAGGATGAAGATTCATCATTACTATTAGCATGCATTTCATAAGCACTTCAAATGAAACCATATGTGAATACTGAATAGTAACCACTGGGAAGTGATCATTCATAATCTGGTCATACCTGTATCCAAGCTTCTGAAGGCATAACTGCACAAGGTTGTGGCCCATTTGGGGAATTTGTCCTAGGATGTAGAGATGCAGGGTTCATCAACTCCAGTGCTGTGGTCATACCTGAAGAAACAACAGGTGCAGCTAATGTTCCTGTAATACTGATTGGGGCAGTTGCAATCGTCTTATTGGCTGCATTCTCTTTAGGGGCCGGACTGTCTTGTATCTCGGTTTTCCCTTCCCCGTCTGCTTGTGCAGTAGGTATTTATAAGTACCAATACAAAGAATTATTTTGACAACAATACTCTAGAATGAATATTTCCATGTGCTCATATATAAGTATTGTATTCAGGATGTTAAGTAACAGATATTGATCACCGGTAACTGCATGAATAGGATACAAGTAATAACTTGACCATCTAATGTCTGAAAACCAGGTAATTTCATCTTAACATTAGTCACACCGAAAGGAATATAAAAGTTTGCATAATTTCACCATATTGTACACAAACAACAAGAGAAACGACTAATCAGAAACATATATGATGAACCGATTGACCTCATACATAAAGTAATGACTAGAGAAGCATGATTATGATCCAGGACAAATATTAAATTCATTCAAGAGGTCACATTTAGCAAAGAACAAGTCATACCAGTGGTTGGTGTTCCATCACGTCTTCTTTTCCTTGTCTGATTAGTCTGGGCATAGCATTGGCAAATATCATAAGTATTTTAAGTTACAATAACAACAAAGCCTTATCCCACTAAGTGGGTCTGGCTATCAAAATATTAGTAGATTCTTACCCCTGCAGTGTTGCCATCACTTCCATCACTGGAACCTTCAGTGTCCACACTGTTGACATCATAAATTTATTCAGTTACATATATGATCCCAATAGAATAGCACGCTCATGGTTCAATCTTATATACTAAAGGAGAGGAAGAATATTCATTTCAATTATATAATACAGAAGGAAAAGTGGCATACCTCTGTGATAGCCTGTTTTCCGCTCCACGTTCCGCACTTCCAGTGTTGCCATTGCCTATTGACATTGCCAGCCCATCAAATCCTTTCAATTTTTTCATTAGACCCTGATCAGTATTTCCAGATAATTTGGTTGGTGTTTCTACACTTGAAGGAGTACCAGCCTGCATTATTTCATTATCAAGACTCAATTTTTTTTTTAACAATGTTCAGGAAATCAAAAGAGTAGGAAATGATTTCAGAGAAATCCAAAACTTACAGCAGGTGAAGTCGGAAGTCCCTGACCATGTGCATGAGGCCCCTATATTTTATCAAATGAGACTCATGAGCTAATAGGAAAAACTTGTACCAACAGGGCATATATAAAGAATGGAAAACTTTTGCATTGACCACTTCAGTGTTCATAAATCAATCGCCCAAGGTTCATTACAAGAATATCAAAGAATGATGTTGTTAATGACAGCTGAAATAAATCCACGTATAAACAGTTCCAAGAATTCAAACTTACAATAGCAACTGCAGGGTGAGCATAAACCCCTCCATGCGAATAGATTGCTGCATAAGGCGGCCCATAAGGTGGCATCATAGGCTGGAAGAAACATAAGTTGGTAAATTATTCAGCTCCACCAGGACGTATCACAACATCTACTCAAAAACAAAGAATGGTGATAAGTACAATACAATAATACCTGTGGTGGTCCCCACATGTATGGATGAGGAGCATGACCATTAGCCACAGCCGAGTTATAGTATGGGGGCATGTTGACTCTTGGTCCATAATATGCCTGAGAATATATAGATACTTTAAAGTCACGGTAGTTATTTCAAAAGATAAAGCAACCCAAAAGGCCAAAATTAATTGAATAATGATTGGAGAACGCATAATTATAGTGCACCATGATCCTATCCTGCAACAATGATTGATAATCCAAACGTTTCCTACCAAATAGACATCTTTCATTGATTCAAATAACTAAGAATGGAAATATGCAGACAACAGTTTTCAAATACTTCATAGCGAAAATGCGGACATGTCTTTTAAACAAGAGGTAGCTAAAATTTTATTTAGTGGAAGTGAAGTGAAGGAAAACTTAGGTAACCTGCATGGCACTCCAATCAGGATAAACATGAATATTTTGCTGGTTGGTCTGATTGGTCTGATCCTGTAAGTAAATTTGGAGCGATAGTGGTTAGCCACAACCTTCTCCTTCATTGTTTCCAGACACACAAAGAAACTGTTCTTAGCTTACCGTTGCTACCGGTGAAGATGACTTTTCAATCTTGGTGGATTTTCCTTCCTCACTGTTTCCCATTAGGTAAGCACCAAAAGAAAACCCAACAACAGTGATTCGGCTGCATTAACAGGAAACCATGTCAGCAACTATCAGCAAGAGAAAAAATGTTGCAATGAAGAAAAGCTAAAAGCGTAAGCCAAGATTTATGCACTTCAAAACCAAGTAACCAACACTTGATCCTAGTCTCCTAGATAGAAGCTAAACATAATCTCTAATCTAAAAACAAATATTTAATAGGTTATAATGGCAAAAACAAAAAATTAACAAATTCTGCAGAAAGGAAGAGCAATTCCAACATTCAAATCATAGCTCAATAAATAAAACATCAATCACTTAAATCAAAGGGGTAAAGGCAGTGAGAAATTTAGTTCTGTTAAGAAATTCTTAACTACAAACCACATGGCACCAACAAAGATTCATATTTTTTTCTTGATAAGGACAACAAGAAACAATGAAATCAAAGACATGACTAGCTGGTAAATGATGGAAAGTAAAGGGGTCAATTATGTCATTTTACTACCCCAAAAGGGCAGAGAGAGAGAGTGATGAACTCAAACTAACACGGCATAACATGGACACAATCAATCCCAAAAGGACAAATCCAGGAAGTTAATGACCAAAAGGTCCCTCCAAAACCAAACCTTTCTATCACTTCAATATGGTAACAGGACTATTGAATCTTCTGAATTTGCTTCTTTATACCTAGTTAGTAGATTATAATTTATAGGTTCTTTCCTGATTCAATAACCCCCAACCTTCTCTATTCTCTACCCTTACTCCTATTCACCTATTTTATATAAGGAAAATTAAAGTCACAAAAAAAAAAAGTTACCAAACAAACATACAAAAAACAAAAAATTGAATGAATCAAAACACAGACAGCACAGAAATTCATATATTTTAGTTCCTACAATAAGAGATCCATGCAAATCCCAAATCTAGCCTTTTTAATTAGCTAAAAGTATAGAACTACAAAACAGTGAAATTTTTTTTTTATAGATGTTAGACTTCAATTTCCACAAAACGAAAACAAAAGTTTCAAAATGAACCACATAATCTCTTCTGCATCTCTCTCAATCTCTCTCTCTCTCTCCTAATCCTCTTCATAGATTTCTCAAAAATTTTCACTTAATCATAAAAATTTCAAGTTTCATGAATTCAAGTTTCTCTTCTAAAATCCATGAATGAAAATTAAAGGAGTAAAATTTCCCAGTTTAACTCAAAATTAGAACCCAAAAAAAAAGAGTGCTGGAAATTCCACGTACCTGAAAAAAAAGGCGCAATTCTTCTCGTCACCGAAAATTAAAATAAAAAAAATTCTCAGCTAAAACCAAACAAAACAAAAGAGAAAAAAAAATGAAGAAGCAATCCGCGTAGCTCAAATGAAGGTTTGAAATGAGAAATCACGCATTTTGTGTCTCTCTACTTTCTCTCTCTATAAAAAAACGAGGGAAAGAAAGGTTTGAAGAGAGAGAAAGGTGGGGGTGGTGAAGAAGGAGGAGAAAGAGAAGGAGAAGGAGAATGAGAGAAAGAAACTCCACGTCACTATACACGTGTCGTATGTAGGGTTTTCCGTATGTATACGATGTATAAATACTGTGGGAAAATCCGTATACGGTGGTGAGGGAGGGAGTGTGGTGGTTGTTGAGCTGGCTTATCGCAAATAGCGCTGGCCATTTATTTATTCTCAGCTAATCATGGCCGTACACGTGGTGATTGCTTAAGGTGGCAGGGTCCATCCTAGCCTGCCATTCATGTGGGCTTACGTGGCCGTTGAATTTCAAAAATCAACTAAAAAAGGAAATTTTAAATTTCTTTTTGATAAGCTAGAAATTTTTAAATTGGTAGATTTTTTTTTTAATTATGTTACTACGAAAGAATCCCGTCTATATTACACCTGTGGTACATAATCAATTATAAATTTAGATAAAGAAAAAGGGTTATGTTAGGCCTTCGTCAGTCAATATAAAAATTTAATCGAATCTTCAGGACATGTATCAAATACGTTATTGTGCTGAATCTAGGTTGTTGCTCAGAAGCAACGCGTTGTATAACTTGCACTCAGTATTAAATGAGTAAGAGTCGCTGCATCGGTACCGGGTGTAGTGTTAAATGAGCAAGGATTCTCACATTTTCGTGAACGAACAAGAATAAATAAACTAGTTTACAAAGAAAAAGGTAAAGGTCGAAGTAACAGAAGGTTAAAATTTGGGACATAGAACATAGGCACTCTAATAGAAAAATCCATGGAGGTGGTGGATACCATGATAAGGAGGAAGATTAATATCATGTGCATACATGAAACAAAATGGATCGGCGCGAAAGTTAGAGAGTTGGATACCTTCGGGTTCAAATTTTGGTATACAAAAAAGGTGAAGAATAGGAATAGAGTAGGTATTATTGTGGATAAGTAGTGGAAGAAGGACATAGTGGATGCCAAGACGGTGGGTGATCGGAACATCTCTATCAAATTTGTGGTGGAAGGAAGTGCTTTTCATGTGATTAGCACCTATGCACCACAAGTGGGTTTAGACGAGTAATACAAAATAAGGTTTTGGGAGGATCTAGAGAGTTTGATCCAAGACATACATTCCGGAGATAATATTTTCTTAGGAGGAGATTTAAATGGCCATGTTGGAAGAAAAGTGATTGGGTATGGAAGTATACACGGAGGCCATAGTTTCGGGGTGGTCAATACCAATGGTAAAACTATTTTGGATTTTTCATCAACATTTGACCTTTTTCTCGAAAATACATGTTTTAAAAAGAAATATGAACATCTTATAACCTATAGGAGTGGCATGATAAGCTCTCAAATTGACTTCTTCTTGTCAAGGAGAGTTGACCAAAAATTTTGCATTAATTGTAAAATTATTCCGAGAGATAGTTTAACAACACAACATAAGATGCTCATCATAGATTTTAGTATTGAGCAAAAGTTGAGAAAAATACATCATACGAAGAATCAAAGACGAGGTGGTGGCAGATAAAATATGAGGAATAAGGAAGTTTCTTCAAACGAGTAGAAGTGTAGGGAGATGGTAGAAGTTATTAGAAGAAGAACAAAAGAAAGTTTTGGTGAATTTAAAAGAATATGATAAAGAGACAAGGAGTCTTGGTGGAGAAATACGAGTGTACAAGAAAATATAAAGAAAAAAAGAGAGTGCTGTAAAAAGTGGTTTTTGTGCTACAATGTAGATAATTAGGAAAAATATAAGGCGGCTAAGAAAAAGACAAAGTGGCTGTAAGTGAAGTAAGAATAAGAGCATATGAGGGTCTCTACCAGTCTTTAGGCACGAAAGAAGGAGAAAAAGATATATAGAATCGCAAAGAGATGTGAAAGAAGAACAAGAAACTTGGATCGGGTTAAGTGCATAAAGGATAAAGATGGAGAGGTTTTTGCTCAAGATGAGAAGATCAATGAAAGGTGAAAGAGCTACTTCTACGAGTTATTTAATGAATGACAGAAGACTCTTCTGAGCCTTGGTCAGTTATGCACGCGGGAGGAAGATCAAAACTTCAACTACTATCGAAGGATTCGAAACTTCGAGGTAAAAGAGGCTCTAAAGCGGATGAAAAATGACAGGGAAGTAGAACCCAATAATATTCCAATTGAAGTTTGGAAGGGCCTTAAAGAGAAAGGTATTAGTTGGTTAACTAAACTTTTTAATGAGATTTTAATGTCAAAGAAGATGTTAGATAAATGGAGAACGATTACCTTGGTACCTATATATACAAGAATAAGAGGGATATAAAGAGTTGCGAAAATTATAGAAGGATCAAGCTCATGAGCCATACCATGAAATTATGGGAAAGGGTGATAGAACGGAGATTGCGACAAGAGACACAAGTAACAGAGAAGCAATTTAATTTTATGTCAGGCAGATACCACTGAAGCTACATAGCTGTCAAGAAGGATGATGGAGATGCATCATAGTAATAAAAGGGATCTATATATGGTGTTTATTGATTTGGAAAAAGCGTACAATTGGGTACCAAGAGAGGACTTATGGAAGGTTTTGGAAAGGAAGAGAGTAAGGATCGGATATATTCATGCAATTAAAGACATATATGATAGTGCTACAACTAGTGTGAAAACTCAAGGTGGTGTGACAGAGAAATTTTCTATTGGTATAGGATTATACTAGGGATCATCCTTAAATCCATACCTTTTCACATTAGTGTTGAAAGTACTCACAGAGTATATCCAAGAGCCTATGCTATGGTACATGTTTTTTGTCAATGATATCGTCCTTATGGGAGAGTCAAGCAAAGACCTAAATAAGAAGTTAGATTTATAGAGAGAAGCTCTAGAAGTGTATGGTTTGGTGCGGTATTTTACAACCCACAAACTAACCGGCAAGTGCACCGTGTCGTACCAAATAATAACTTACATGAGTAAGGGTCGATCCCACAAGGATTGATGGATTAAGCAACAGTTATTGAGTGATAAGCTTAGTTAGGCAAGCAGAAAAGGGTTTTGAGATATTCAAAATGTTTAAATTCGAACTCAGAATATAAAAAGGATAGACAAATAAATAAGTTGGGAATAAAATATGGAGAAAACTGTTAAGGCTTCAAAGTTATCTATTTTTTTCGGATTAACTTTTCTTACTAACTATTTTAATCATTTAGGATTAAATTTATGACAAACTATATGTGGCTAGACCCTAATTCCTTAGACCTTTTTAGCCTCCTCTAAAATTCATTAACTGCCAATTCTTTGGTCAATTAATTCTAATTAGAAGGTGAAGTTCAAATTCCAGTTTATATGCCACAAAAATTCTAATTACCCAAAAATAAGAGGATTATATGTCATGTATCCTGTTAAATCTAAATAATTAAAATTTAGGAGAAATTGTTTTCAAGCTGTTGTTCAAGTAAAGAGTTTTTTCAAGTTTTACAAGAACTCAAATAGAAAGAGGGCCATACTTCCGTTCCACCCAAATTCATAAGATAAAGAGCGAAAACAATTCTTAAATTATAAATCCACACATGAATTAAAATAGAAAAAGGAATAAAATCAATCCATACAAATAGACAGAGCTCCTAACCTTAACAATGGAGGATTAGTTGCTCATGGAATGCGAAATATAAATTTGTATAGAATTCCCTAATGGAATCCCCCTTAATGTCCTCCCCCAATAGAAGAGAAGTCTCCCCTTTTTATAACTAATTCTAATTAATTTAAAATATAATTTTTAAAATTAAAATAATATCTTTTCTTATTTTAAAATCAAATTTGAATTTAAATCAGAATCAACTAACTACTCTACGTCTTGTAACGTGGGGACCACTTGGCTTCACTGGATTTGCGCCTAACTTAGGTGCTAAAATGGGACCCAAAAATCACCCACAGCATTTTCTGCACGTGGCGCATGTCACGCGTACGCGTCAGTCACGCATTCGCGTCGATGGTCTTTTTTCCAAGTCACGCGGACGCGTCGGTCACGCGCACGCGTCGCTGTGGAAAGCTCCAAATCACGCGTACGCGTCAGTCACGCGTACGCGTCAGTCACGCGCACGCGTCGCCGTGGAAAGCTCCAAATCACGCGTACGCGTCGCTCCTCGCTACTATCTCCTTTAATTCTTGAGCTGCAGAAACTCCATCAAATCTAGTCGAATGCTACCTAAAATAAACAAAATTGCAAAAGACTCAAAGTAGCATCCATATTGGCTAAAAAATAATTAATTCTTTATTAAACTCAACAAATTAGATGCAAATTCACTAAGAAAAGATAGGAAAGATGCTCACGCATCATCTGCGCATAAGTCGCAGTAATTAGTTCGGCCGCCAAAGAAAAAACCCTAATACAGAGGTGAATATTGGAGAAAATATCATACGAAAAGTTAAAAATTTTAAGTATCTTGGGTGTATCATATAGGATAATAGTGAGATTGAACAGGATGTAAATCATATGATCCATGCAGGTTAGTCAAAATGGTGGAGTGCGTCTGGTTTTATATGTGACAAAAAAAGTGTCTTTAAAACTTAAAGGTAAATTCTATCGTACTGCTATCAAACCGGCTATGCTTTATGGTACAGAGTGTTGGACGGCCAAATGGGAGCACGAATATAAGTTAAGTGTGGTAGAGATGAATATGTTGAGATGGATGAGTGGTCATATGCGATTGGATAGAATAAGGAACGAAGATATAAGAGAGAATTAGAGTAGAACCTATTGTGAAAAAGATGGTAGAATCGCATCTTATGTGGTTTAGACATGTGAGAAGAAGACCGACAAAGCACCCAATCAAGAGTGTGAATGAGACGAAAGAGGGACAGGGGGTGAAAGATAGAGAAAGACCTAGGAAGAGCATTCATGAGGTGGTCAAACGAGATTTGCTTGTAAATGGTCTCTCTATAGACATGTTACATGATAGAGTTCAATGACATTGCTTGATCCATGTAGCCGATCCCACCTAATGGGATAAGACTTTATTGTTGTTATTATTATGTTACTACCAAAGATAAAGAATGCAACATATTTAAATGAAATAGATTGAAGAATTTTTCTTTCAATGATACATAAAAATTAGGATAAATTTTAGATCAGATTGTTCGATCAAGTCAAAACTTATCAACAAGAAATTTTGCTATCTTAGAGCATCTCAAATACTTAGTTTTAATTTTATTTTATTTTGGACCTCATACAATATCACATAAACATTTGTAGAATATATATATATATAAAAAAATTAATTTGAAACTTAATATGAAATTCATTACTCTAATGCTTAGTATCATTTCAATTTAATAAGGTTACATAACAAAGTTTTAATGTTCATTTAATGAATATATAAAATAGCAACATTTTATTAGTTTTTTTTAAATGATACGGTATCTCCTTATTAATATTAGTATCTTCTCAAAAATTATATTTGATACAAAATTTGATTTCAAATTAGTAAATAGATACTATAAAAATTTAGTTACTGTAAAAGTCAAAACTGATACTCAGAAAATATTCCATTAAAATTATTCTTAGGACTATTTTTTAGAAGTATCAATAGTCACTTATTTTCAAGTTACTAATTTTCTTCAATTCTTTTATGTTGAACAATCATTAGCTCTTACACATAGTCTTATAGTTTTGAGAGACCTGTATTTTTAATAAACAGATGTTCAAATTTGGTCATTGCTATTCCTTTATAAGAAACATTTTTTCTCTTGAAATAACATGATTATTTTAATCACTTCCATAAGAAGAACTGTATTGCACTCCTAAGTATTTTCTTTTCTACATATATCAATCACTCCATTATTATCAATTTTAGGTACATGTATGTTTTGAAGGTCATACGTCGAGCTTCTCCTAAAAATATGTCATGGGTTACTTCATCGCTATGACACTTAGTATTTGAATATTGGCTTGAAGCATTTTCTTTTTCTCTTCTTATTTAAAAAAAAAAATATAACATTTTGCATCCTTGAATTGATAACCATCTTTAAGCTACTCTAACCTCCTTCATCCCTTGAGGCCAACAAATAACGGGTCATATTATATATTGACTATATCTTTCGACATGATCTTGGTCCTAACTCATCTTTCAAGGACGAACCTTGTGGATGAACACTTAAGTTTTCAAAGCATTAGATTCTTACCAACATTTACCTTAACTCAAGCTAACATTCATGCTTTTAAATACTTTAATTTTTAATAAATTTTTATTATTTTACATATTTTTTAGACGAATTATTTCTTTTACAAAGAGGGCTAATTTGTTTTATAATGACTTTTCAAAATATAATGATCATTATATAATAAAGTTTGTTAAAAAATTATTTGTCCAACACATTATAAATTTTATTGAAAGTAGTCCAGGGATCAATTCATCTGAATAGATCTCTCAAGTCATTTCGAGTAATAAAAAATATTAAAGACCAAAATATTCTATTTGTAATTTGTTGAAAGCATATTTAGCTAGTTACTTATTTAATTGAATAAAAATACTATGGGCATACAAAAAATTAGTCAATCATAAATATAAAATATACAACTAAAGTATGTGAATATTGAATTTGTCAATTTAATTATATTTTTCAAGTTGCATGATTGTTTATTTTTTTAATTATGTCAGGTGTACATTAAAATTAGTCACTAATATGGAGTACATAATGAAATATAAAATATACATTAAAAATGAGTTAAATTATACATATATTTATACACAAATATAGAATGACATATTTGATAGCTAATTTTTAGTATGTAGATAGTTTTTTTTTTTAGTCAAATCCTGGTGGATTAAATGTTTAAAAATGTTGATGGTGGATTACGTACAACCAATAAATAGTTATTTATTAGTGAGTCATTTGATAATTAAAAAACATGAGTTCTACTAGGGTTTCAAGCGAGAAAAAAGACTTGATTGAACGCAGTACCAAAAAAGTCAAAACATGTGACGAGATTGATCTAAATCAACCTATTCAAGTTATGGACACCGCAGATCAAAGTGATGTCTCCCTCACTACGGCTACCAAGTTATTCTATAAGGACTCCCTTTTAATTATCATTAGCCCAAAACTTAACGGTGAGCCAAATGTTGATGATGATATGGCGAAAGATACCTCATATCCAAAGGATCGTTGGTACAAGGAGAATGACGCCAAGAAGGTTGACAATAAATAGTTCAATCCCTGTCCCGTGATTTTAGTCTCAAAAGAGGAGTTTGAGAATTAGTGCAAGTCAAGGAGAAAACGTCCTTATTGTGAATCTACTAGAAAAAGGTGTTAGTTTAGCCTATATGGAACAATGTCTTAAAAAAATTGGGTAAGAAAAGGGTCGATAAATATTTTTGACATGGATTGTGATTATTTTTTTGTTCACTTTTCATATACGAAAGTTTACTCATAAGCACTCATAGAAGGGCCTTAAATAGTGTATGTGCATCATATCATCATCCAAAGGTGGAGGTTGTTCTTCCTTACCTCCAAGAATATGGGGCGTAAAATTGCGACATGGGTGTACATACCTAATCTTCCTATCAAATTATACCATCAACGCTTTTTGTGAAGAGTTGGGTCAGCTATTGGCCATATGCTTAAGTTTGATTGCACTATTTCCACTCATTCAAGAGGAAGATTTGTACGGATTTGTGTGGAGATCAATTTCGCAACGAACCTGGAGCCACATATCTCGGTTATGGGGAGTGAGTAGAACATTGTGTATAGGATCTCAATTAGATACGTTTCTTGTGTGAAAAATACGGACACAATGCAGAATCTTATTATGAGAATAAAGAGGATTAATCCTAGAGAATGCAGAGTCCGAGTGCCAGCAAAGATAGCAATTTCGGGAAGGCCAATGGACGATGAAAGAAGGTGATCAGAATAGAAAGAATAATGAATCAAATCTGTCACGAATACGCGCAATGATAATGCTCCTCCAAATTTCAGGCCTCGGATTTTGGTTAAAAACTCTATTAGAAGAAAGAAATATATTAACCTACCTATAAAAAATAAATCCAATTAAGGCAAGAATCTGATTCCAAATAAGAAAAAGGAGAAAAATCTTGGTGATCAATATATGGATGGGATTCACGTTACAATATTTTGCAAAAAAAGATTTGTAAGATATAAAAGTTACATGCATGGAGGAGTTCTAGGATCAGTTGGCGAAAAATAAGTCTGAAGAAGATGGGTTTACAATAGTCCCATTCACAATTGAGTCTGAAAAAGTTGCAACCAATCAAAAAAAGATTATGAAGCCCAGAATCTCAAAAATAATCAGGCTCTTAAAAAAGGACCAAATGACAAAGGAGTATCAACAAAAAATCTATCATGGATACGCGCACTGATAATGCTCCTCCAAATTTTGGGTCTTGGACCTCAAGTTAAAAAATCTATTAGAAAAAAAAAGATATTCACCTACCAATTAAAAAGAACTCCAATTAAGGCAAGAATTTGACTACAAATAAGGAAAGGGAGTCCTAGTGATCAATATATGAATGGAGTTTACATTACAATATTTTGCAAGAAGAAGATTTGTAAGATACAGAAATTACACATATGGAGGTACATTACAATATTTTACAAGAAGAAGATTTGTAAGATACAGAAATTACACATATGGAGGAGATTCGGGATCAGTTGGCAAAAAATAGGTCTAAAGGAGATGGACTTACAATAATCCCAACCTAAATCGAGTTTGAAAAAGTTGCAACAATAAAAAAAAAAGACTATGAACCCAGAGTCCCAAAATAATCGGACTCCTAAGAAAGGCCCAAATACAAAAGGAGTATCAACAAAAAATCTATGACGGATATGCACAATAATAATGCTCCTTCAAATTTTGGGCCTTAAAACCTATTAGAAGAAAGAAATATATTCACGTACCTATCAAAAAGAACTCTAATTAAGGCAAGGATCTGATTATAAATAAGAAAAGGGAGAGAAATCTTGATTATCAATATGTGGATGGAGTTCATGTTACAATGTTTTGCATATGAAGATTCGTAAGATACGGAAGTTACGTGCATGGAGGGAATTCAAGATCAGTTGGCGAAGAATAAGCCTAAAGGAGATGGGCTTACAATAGTCCTAGTCCAAACCAAGTCTGAAAAAGTTGCAACAAATAAAAAAAATCATGAAGTCCAGAACCTCAAAAATAATCAAGCTCCTAAGAAAAGTCCAAACGAAAAAATAGTATCAGCAAAAAATCTATCATAGATACACGCAATGATAATGCTCCTCCAAATTTTGAGTCTTGGATTTCGGTTAAAAAACCTATTAGAAGAAAGAAATATATTCAGCTACCTATTAAAAAGAACTTCAATTAAGGCAAGGATCCGATTAAAAATAAAAAAGGGAGAGAAATCCTAGTGATCAATATGTGGATGGAGTTCACGTTACAATATTTTGCAAGAGGAAAATTCGTAAGATATAGAAATTATATGCATGGAGGAGATTCGGAATCAGTTGGCGAAAAATAGGCTTGAAGGAGATGGGCTTACAATAATCCTAACCCAAACCGAGTCTAAAAAAGTTGCAACCAATCAAAAAAAGATCATGAAACCTAGAGTCCCAAAAATAATCAAGCTCCTAAGAATGTTACAAATGCTAAATGGGTATCAACAAAAAATCTATCATAGATATGCGCAATAATAATGCTCTTTCAAATTTTAGATTTTGAATTTTGGTTAAAAAACCTATTAGAAGAAAAAAAGATATTCACTTACCTTTTAAAAAAAACTCCAATTAAGGCAATGATTCGATTACAAATAAGGAAAGAGAGAGAAATCTTGGTGATCAATATGTGGATGGAGTTCACATTACAATGTTTTGCATAACGAAGATTCATAAGATACGGAAGTTATGTGCATAGAGGAGATTCGATATCAACTGGCGAAGAATATGCCTAAAAAAGATAGACGTACAATAGTCCCAACCCAATCCAAGTCAGAAAAAGTCGCAACCAATCAAAAAAGATCATGAAGCCTAGAGCCCCAAAAATAATCAGATTCCTAAGAAAAGTCTAAATGCCAAAACAATATCAACAAAAAATCTATCACGAATACGCGTAACGATAATGCTCCTCCAAATTTTTAGCCTAGAATTTTGATTAAAAAATCTATTAGAAAAAAGAAAGATATTCACCTACCTATTAAAAAGAACTCTAATGAAGCCAAGAATCTGATACAAATATAGAAAGAGAGAAAAATCTTAGTAATCAATATATAGATGGAGTTCACGTTACAATATTTTGCATAAAGAAGATTTGTAAGATACAGAATTTACGTGCATGGAGGAGATTCTGGATTAGTTGGTGAGGAATAGGCCTAAAAGAGATAGGCTTACAATAATCTCACCCAAACCGAGACTGAAAAAATTGCAATTAATAAAAAAAATCATGAAGTCAAGAGCCCCAAAAATAACCAGGCTCCTAAGAAAGGCCCAAATACTAAAGGTGGATTAATAAAAAATCTATCATGGATACGCACAATGGTAATGCTCCACAAAATTTCGGGCCTTGAATTTTGGTTAAAAAGCTTATTAGAAGAATGAAATATATTCACCTATTTATTAAGAAAATTCATATTAAGGCAAGATTTAATTTCAAATAAGAAAAGAGAAAAAAATCTTGGTGATCAATATGTGGATGGGGTTCACGTTACAATATTTTGTGTGAAAAAGATTCATAAGATACAAAAGTTATGAACATGGAGGAGATTTGGGATCAGTTGGCTAAGAATTGGCCTAAAGAAGATGGAATTATAATAGTTCCAGTCCAAACCGGATCTGAAAAAATTACAATCAATCAAAAAGAGATCATGAAGTCCTGATAAACTCCATTTATAGGGTTTATCTTGTATTGATTTTAAGGGATTTTATGACCTTCTACCCACATTTATCCAAGGAAATAGCATAGTTTTGTGATTCTCCCTTAATTTGTGCTTAAGTGTGAAAACATGCTTTCTATACCCTAAATTAGTTAATTTTAATTCACCTTTGATTCCACTAGATGTCTTGACTTGTTTGTTAAGTGATTCAGATTGAAAAGAGCTAGGGAAGGATCAAAGGAGTGAAAGGAAAGCATACAAAGTGGAGAAGATCATGACAAGTCAAAGAATTGAACTCGCACAAGGACGCGCGCGCGCACCAGGCGCTTACGCGCACCTTGCGAATTACCCCATGGACGCGTACACGTGCTGTGCGCGTATGCATCGGTGCTGGTATATGATTTTTTAATGAAAACTTGGCCAGCGAATTCAGAAGGGTTGTGGGGCCCAATCCCAACCAACTTTGGCGCCAAAAATGCTATTTAAAGCCAATGGTTGAAGAGCAAAGGGGGATTCCATCATTCACACTCATTAGTATTAGTTTAGAGTTAGTTT
Source organism: Arachis stenosperma (assembly GCF_014773155.1). NCBI lineage: Eukaryota > Viridiplantae > Streptophyta > Magnoliopsida > Fabales > Fabaceae > Arachis > Arachis stenosperma. The sequence continues at coordinate 4,316,588 of NC_080378.1, forward strand.
TAGAGAGAGAAGTTCTCACTTCTCTCTAGAATTAGGATTAAGATGAGGTTTAGTTCTTAGATATAGATTTAGATTCATGCTTTCTTCTACTTTTGATTCTCAATTATTGTTGTTACATTCATCTTCCTCTATTCTTTTGTTGTAATTCCCTTTATGTTGCTTCTATATTTTGTTGTAGATATACTCTTGTCTCTTCTACTTTCTTCCAATTCCATTTGAGATAATTCATAATAATTGTATTCCTCTTGTTTGTTGTTATAAATTCCTTGCAATAATTGTTGTTAGATTTCATTGTTGTTGTCAATTTACTATACTTTTCTTTCATGCCTTCTAAGTGTTTGATGAAATGCTTGGTTGGACTTTAGTGTAGATTTTGTTCCTCTTGGCTTTGGTAGAGTAATTAGTGACGCTTGAGTTATCTAATTCCCTTGTTGATTGATAATTAGAAGTTGCTAATTGATTGGATACCACTAAAGCTAGTCTTTCCCTTGGGAGTTGATTAGGACTTGAGGAATCAAGTTAATTCATCCATTTGACTTTCCTCCATGATTAAAGGTTAACTAAGTGGTAGTAATGAATAATTTGTGGTCACAATTTAGGAGGATAACTAGGATAGGACTTCTAATTCTCACAACCTTGCCAACACCTTTCTAGTTGTTAGTCTACTTTCATTGCCATTTACCTTTCTTATCTAAAATCTCAAAAAACCCCAAAATATCTCATAACCAATAACAATAATACTTTATTACAATTCATAGGGAGAACGACCCGAGGTTTGAACACTTCGGTTATTAATTTTAGGGGTTTGTTTTAGTGACAAACAATCTTTTGTATGAAATGATTATTGCTTGGTTTAGAAACTATACTTCGACGAGATTTCATTTGTGAAATTCTAAACCATCAAAAATCCGATCATCAAGTCCAGAGCCTCCAAAATAATCATATTCCTAAAAAAGCCGAAATGCCAAAGGTGGATCAACAAAAATTTAGAAACCTGTTGTACCTAAGGTAAAGAGTAATGAAAAACAAGTGGCAAACTCTACTATGACTCTCGTACCCTCTCTATCCCCTTAAAAGCAAAATATAAAAATCTTGAGGTGAAGCCATGGAGATAGTTATGCTCAACAACATGAGAAAATTATAGAAGAAACAAGGAGATGCATTCTTAGTAAAAAAAAAAAAAAAGACTCAAGTTGGTTCTTGAAAAATCATATAGTAAGAAATAGTTTTCTCAATCTAACTTTCACACCATCGAACTCGCATGGTAGAACAGGGAGGAAGTCAGTGTCGAATGCAAATCTGGGGAGGCCCCCAGATGTGATTATGACCAATGCGATAGCTTATGAAAGTGATAGCAGGTTTCTGTCTAGTGACCAGTTAGGTCCGAAATAGAGAGCGAATGCCCAATTCTAAATCTCAGATTTTTCATAACTTAACCTCTCCTTTTAGTTTACTCATAAATATTGTTAGTTAGAATTGTAGAAGAACTAGTAGTAAAATTTTTTTCTCTCTATTATTAAAAATTTGAGGCAATAGTTTGTTAACAATTTTATCCTTCTTGTAGAAATTCATATTAGCGGTGCTAGAAAAAAGGAAGTCTGAAATAAATTAGGGATATATGGTAGTTTTGTAGAAGGTATTGATCATTCTGGTAGTATCAGGGTCTTGTGGAATTTCAGAATTTGAAAGGTTGACGTTTTAGGAGATGATAGGTAATTTGTTCATATGCTTGTGTTCAGCAAAAATAACTTTTCTTGGATAATTGTTGAACACTATCTTATAGTTCAACGTTAGAGACTTTTCTTTCTTTATTCTGCAATAAGTTAAAAAAGATTACGGTATGAATTTGTATCCTAAACCTCCACATTGAGCTCTATAACCAACGTCTTTTTATGAAGAGTTAGACTTGTCTAAGTCTATATGCTCAAAATTAACCGTACCACCGCTATCCACTCTAGAGAAAAAATTTTCAGCATTTGTGTCGAGATTAATCTTGCCAAAAAACTTGTTCCTCATATCTCAGTTCTTGGTTATGAGCTGAATATCGAGTATGAAAGACTCCATCAAACTTGTTTTACTTGCGGGAGGTATGAGAATAGATTGAATTCTTGTATCGAGGGTGCGGTGGATGTCGCTATGAACCATGGAGAAGCCATGAACGACAAAACTAACAACCTGGAGACTAATCAAGAAATCGCTACCAATGAGAACCAATCAAAAAAGTTTTTTGAAATGAAAAATCTGAAAAAATCTCGCTATGATCAGGGTCTCCCCTAATTTTGTGTCATGGATGATGGTGAAAAGATACCATAGTAAGAAGAAAGGAGAAAATTCTCATGAAATAGAAAATAAATACATATCTCAATCGAATCATTCTCAAAATAATGGTATATCAACTAATAATCCCAATGTGGATGGATGTTCTCGATTTAATGTATTGAATGATGAAGATATACATACCATTAATGAAAATGTTGTGCATGAAGCTTACGAAATTGATAACACCATGCAAGTTGGGCCAAAGACAGAAAGGTCCAATCAGAATCTATCAATTTCCAACAAACCAAAAAAAATTCTCAAGCAATGAGCTGCCAAAAATCAACAAAGTAGCAAAAAAAAATCAACCCTGCAAGATTGGATCAACCAAAACAAGAAGTATAATGAACCCAAAGTCAAGTATGTTGCTTTCCAACAAAAGAATCAGAAAGAATCTTTTAAAGAAATTGTTCTTGCTGCCCCCAAGAACAGAAATTCAGATAGAGAAATTGTGAAAAAGATGATTATGGAGGGTATGCGTCAATTTCAACACGAGCAGTGGGAAGCTTATGAGGTTTCAAAAAGAGAAAATGTCTTTCTTGAAAGGCATGCGATTTTATACAATTTTTAGATTTTGACTAACACTTTACCTTCTAATTTTAGGGAGAAAGATGTAGGTCAAGCTTCTAATAGCAATTCAAAAATATCTAGAAAATTTCTGATACTCAAATGGTTGATGCTGAGGATCCCGCTAATAGAGGAGATAATTCATCTCGAAACTTTTTTTATTCTTTCCATGTGGCTTCTACCAAATAATTCCATTCTCTTATTAGATATATGTAGAAAGTATATAATGTGAGGAACTGGTAGTTTACTCATAACCTAACCTTTCTGAATCTCAAATTTTTCATAACTTAACATCTCTTTTTAGTTTACTCATGAATATTGTTAGTTGGAATTGTTGAGAAATTAGTAGTAAAATTTTTTTCTATTATTAAAGATTTGAGGCGGGAGTTTGATAACAGTTTTATCCTTCTTGTTGAAACCTATATTAACGGTGCTAGGAAAAAAGAAGTCAAAGATAAATTGGATATGGATGACAATTTTGTAGAAGATGTTGTTGGTCATTTTGGTGGTATCAGGGTCTTATGGGATTTTGGAATTTGAAAGGTTGACGTTCTAGGAGATGATAGGTAATTTGTTCATATGCTTATATCGAGCAACAATAATTTTTTTTATGATTGTAGAACACTATCTTATAGTTCAACGTTAAAGACCTTTCTTCCTCTATTCTGCTAATGAGGTCAAGAAGATTGCGACATGGATTCGTATCCCGAACTTCTTCATTGAGCTTTACAACTAATGTTTTTTTTATGGAGAGTTAGATCTACCTTAGTCTATTTGCTTAAAATTGATCGTACCACCTCTATCCACTTTTGAGAAAAAATTTTATGCATCTATGTCGAGATTGATCTCGATAAAATTTTTTTTTTTCTCGTATCTCAGTTCTTGGTTGTGAGCTGAATATCGAGTATAAAGGCTCCATTAAACTTGTTTTACTTGCAGAAGGTATTGAATAGATTGACAAAGCTAACAACCTGGAGACTAATCGAAAAACTACTACCAATGAGAACCAATTGAAAAAATTTTCTGAAACGGAAAATCCGAAAAAATCTCGCAATCTTCAAGCTCCCCTTGTAAGGTCCCACATCGGTTGGAGAAGGCAACGAAGCATGCCTTATAAGGGTGTGGATACCTTTTTCTAGCATGACGCGTTTTGACGAGTGAGTGTGGGGGGTTTCGCCTATCATCCTTATCATCAAAGGCAAAACCGTGAGGCCTTGTGTACCAAAGCGGACAATATCATGCTAGCGGGTGGTTTGGACTGTTACAGATGGTATCAGAGCTAGAGCCCGAATCGATGTGCCAGCGAGGGCGCTAGGCTCCCTTTGGGGGTGGATTGTAAAGTCCCACATCGGTTGGAGAGGGGAACGAAACATGCCTTATAAGGATGTGGATACCTTACCCTAGCATGACGCGTTTTGACGAGTGAGTGTGGGGGATTTCGGCTATCATCCCTATCGTCAAAGACAAAACCGTGAGGCCTTGTGTGCCAAAGCGGATAATATCATGCTAGCGGGTGGTTTGAGCTGTTACACCCCCTTCCTTCTCCCTGGATTTTGTCAACTCTTTAAACCTTTGAACTCAGAAGTGATTTTGTCTCTAAACGTACGCTAAAAATTTTAACTTCTGTGTTCACGTTGGGGAAGGCTAATTACAATTGAGAAATTAAGTAAGAAAATTATTCATCTTCTACCAATTTTATCCTTCATTTTTTTCAATAAAAATGATGTAAGTAACCATATAATTTTCACAATAGTTCTTTGTGTATATTATTGGTTTCAATTTTTTTCATCAGAATCTTTCAGATTTGTTACCATCATTGCCAAGATAAATATTTTAATTTTTTTTATTACTTCTAGTACTATCTTTCATATTTTGATTTTTATATTTTTTATTGTATTTTTTTTATTTATATATAAATATTTTTTATATTATTTTTTGTATTCTGATATTATTTTTTTAGTGTTCTAATGTCATATTTTTATTGTATTTTTTATTCATATGACAACTATTGTTGATAAAAATTTTTATTTTTATTACTTTTTATGATATTTTTATTATTTTTGGGTTATATAAATTCTTTTTTTATATTCTTTATTGTACTATATTTATGTTGTGTATAAAATCTTTTATTTTTTATTTAGTTTTATTCATATGAATTTTATTTACTTTTTATTGTAATTTTTTTGTTCATATGATATATGTTGTTAGTTGTAATTATTATATTCTATATTTGTACAGAATTTTTTTGTTTTTCTTTGTTTTTATTGTACTTCTTATTGTACTTTATTTTCGTTTTTATTATATACTAATTATAAAAATTTATAATAAAAAATGATACTAAATTAAAGAATAGTAACAATATTAAAATAATATAGAACATTTTCTTTTTGTTTGACATTATAAAATGTATAGTACTTCATTTCGTACTTTTATGTATTAAAATATATTTTTATCAATTTTTATATATTACTTTAATTTAGTAAGTAAATATTAATTTTATTATAAAATAAATTAATAGATTTATTCAAATATCTAAAGTAAAATGATAGTATAATATAAAAAATAATTTAAATTGATGTTTCTTTTAGTAATTTTGAATCCAAACAACATTTATTTTATTATAATCCATTTTGATATAAAGATTGCCAAACATAAATCACTTTAATACAAACTCACTTTTCATCAAAATTAAATTTGTAAAATTATTTTTATATAAATTTACGTTTGCAAATTATAATCCAAACACAAACAAAAATTGGGCTAATCAGAAACTAAAAGTATAACAAATCCAAAGGCTGACATATTACTTCCCAACAAAAGAGTAAAAAATAATCTTTTAAAAAAATTGTTCTTGCTGCCCTTATAAGAATAGAAACTCTGATAGAAAGGAGATGGAAAAGATTATTGTAGAGAGTATGCATCATTTTCGATAAGAGCAGTGAAAAATTTATGAGGTTTCGAAATGAACAAATGCGTCTTTTTAAAAGTCACGCGGTTCTATGCAATTTTTAGATTTAAATTAACACTTCACCTTTTAATTTAAGGAAAAAAGACATAAGTCAATTTTATGAGAACAATTGAAAATTTTTTAAAAAATTATAATATTTAAATTGTTGATGTTGAGAATCTACCAATAAAAAAGATATATTTTTTAATTTTTTTAATTCTTTCATGAGACTTTTATTTAAATAATTTCCTTCTCTTGTTAAATATATGAATAAATAAATATCTCATAGAATAGTTCTAAATTTTAATGGTATGAATGTCCTAACTAAGTGTTAAGTGTACCTGATTGTTTTTTTTTTTTGGTTTTTTTTCTCGTGTCATTTGACTTTTTTTTTAAATAATTATTTATTTATATAAATACAGTGAAGGCTAGTTGATATTTAAGTAGATATTATAAATTGATAAATTAATTGTTTATATCTAAATCTTAGTAAAATATTATGGAACACAACACATTTTTAAATTTAATTTAAAAAAATGACTATAATTAGGTGGTCATCTGTTTATAGATTTAATCATGTTTTATTTATTTGTTTCCTACTATCTTACCCTTTCTTCAGGGCTAGGAAACTTATTAGAAAGTGTTGGGATTGTTTTACAGTAAGGTGTTTTATTTTTAATTAATAAAATCATGATGAATTGAAGTCTGATATTTTTTTTTATATTCATCTATTATTTATTATACAAATATCAAAGCATATCGCATGCCAATACACAACAAACATTATTACTATTGTTGGATATGTTCATGTCATGATATATAGTTATAAGTTATCATACATACATAAATACATACATACATCTATACATGCATAGCAAATGTATATATATGCAATGATACACGTTGTCCATGGAAAATTGAAAACCTGTTATTTTTCATTGAAAATAAAGCAATGATTATTAATTCTAATTATTATCTAGATTATTTTTTTATTAATAATAAATTTATTATTATAATTATTTTTTAATAAGAGTACATAAAGAATACATAGTATATAAGACGTAATAATTTAACAAATATTTTTTAAAAAAATTTTTCATTCTCTTTAATAATAAAAAAAATTATTTTTTTTCTTAATTTTTTCTTATTCATCAAACTATCAATATCACTAATAGCCAATAAGAGACCATAACTTTCATTTTTTTAGCTTCTTTCTTTGCTTTTAATTAAAAAAATAAAAAAAATCTGGCCGTAACTTTTATGTCTCTTGAATTCGTAAACAGATCTTGAGATATATATATTTGAGTATTAGTATGTCATTGATTATTTAGTTTTATTTCATTTTTCTAAACATTTTTTTGAGACCTATAACTTTAAAGGATATAAAAATTAGGGTTCACTTTCTCTTTTCTTTGTGGTATATGTTAGTATGTATCCGTGTTAGCAACAAAGTACTTTTTTCTTATTAAATTTATCTGATGAGAATAAAACATTTTATTACTCATCAAGAAAAAAAGACCCCTCAGTTAATACTTTAATAAACATATATGAAAGAGTATAATATATTATGTTTAATAGAAGAGAATATTTGCCTTAACTGAAAATAAAATCATCTATACATTCTTTTAACACAGTTAAAAAGTTTTCTTTTCAAAAAAAATTTGAAGAGTGGTGTACCATTGCAATCTACTCACACGGTCAAAGTTTTAGGCAAACCCATAAAATAGTATTTATAAAGCAACATTTTAATAGAAATTGAATCTAGAAAAGTATCAATAATGTTATTGATATGAATAATAATTACTTCGAGAGTTACTTGCAATGTTAATTTAGGCTTGAGCATGAGGTCTAAACTTCTACTGAGGCAGCGTTCGACTTGTTTCAATACTGAAATGTCGCTGTCCGAGTTTTTCATAAAGAGGTGGAAGTGGTATCTGCAAGAGATTCTGATACTTAAGTCAGCAAGGACTCTAGACAAGTTTTAGTAGATTAGAACATGTATATAGATGATGGGTGTCAATGTATTTATAGTAGAGTTGCTTTAGTTTCACCTTTATTGATGGGTAACTGTTCCCTTAATCTTGGGAGTTTGTCGGAGTCTATCTTTTTAGGAAAGATAGAGATATCGAGAGATTTGGGAAAACAGTTACTTATCTGGATAAATATAAGCTGGCCCCTTTCATAGTGTCCGACCTCTTTAAAAATATCGTAAGAGGTCGGATATGCGGTATAGACCACTCTTTTGGGTGGGCCTTTCATCCTTATTGAGCTTAATTTTTATTTTTAGGTCACAATATAAATAATAACTATTTTCTGGTTCACTTTATAAATAATAAAAAAAAAGATTTCTTCTATGCTATTATGGAAGGATTGTAGATGATTGTTAAACACCATGTTATAATTCAATGTTAGAAATATTTTTTCCTCTTCTGCTAATGAGCTCAAAAAGATTGTGGCATGGATTCGTATTTTAAACTTTCTCATTAAGCTCTACAACTAACATTTTCTATAGAGAGTCAGATCTGTCTTAGTTTATATACCCAAAATTAAACGTACCATTAAGGTCGTCAAACTCGCGAATTTAAGTAAAATCGTGAAGTTGACATATACTTGACTCGCGAGTTGACTCGTAGACTCGTACAAGTTTATCTCTCATGAGTCTTTTTATAATATATATATATATATATATATATATATATATATATATATATATATATATATATATATATACTTAAATAATGTAGCCCATCAGAATTAACAATATCAACTTTAAAACTTATAATAAACTAAAATTGTAGGACAAATTATAACAAATAATTTAAAACATACATTTAAATCTTTCACAATTATTCTTATGCAATTAGTACAATATAAAACATATAAAATTAAATGTTCTAACTTTGTAATTTACTAAACCGGTAATTAAACAATATCAAACAATTAAATTAGAGATACTAAAAAAATAAATTATAAATTATATTAACACTGTAGTTTACAAAATTTGCAATACTAAAAACAATGAATTTTACAAATCTTAAACTCTAAACAACCAAAATAATAAATATTTGGCAATTAAACACTCAATTCAAGTTCAACAACCTGTTTGCAATTTTACAATGAATTCTAATCAAATTAATTAGTTACTAACAGTCATGAACAGATAAACCATATGACCATCTAATATAAATTACAAGTAATAGGATAAAATTAAAACAACAAAAATTAAAAAGCAAAAAATATCTATATTAAAAAGAAGAGGATTAAAGAAAGATCAAAGATATACGTAAAACAGAGGATGCGTAGTGAAGTAGGCAAAGCAAAGACATACTCGATGGTAAGGGTGTAGCAGGCAGTAGCGAGAATGAGGATGTAGCGGGCAGCAGTGACAACGAGAATTTCTAGGCAACAACAATGGGGAGGATGTAGCAGGTGGCAGAGAACAACGAAGAAAACGGATAGAATAGAGGTACGAGAAGGTGGATTAAAGGAGAACGTCGAATCTCGATCAAGGAAGGACATTGAACACTAGTAGAAGAAGGAGGCGCGACGAATAGTAGTAACAATGGCGTCACAAAGAAAAGTGAGTAGAGGTGAGATTGGAAACAACGCGAAGGACTGAGAGGAATGAGTGAGGGTGAGGCCAGCTGAATGCTTAGCGTAACCCTAGAGAAGGTGTGTTTTGAGGTTTTTTTTTTTGTCAAGCGATGCTGATTTTATTAAAAATGGGCCAACGTTCAAACTGGTTAACTCGGGGCTAGACTCGCAAGTTTGACTAAGTCCAACTGAGTCTACCTGAGTTTACTCAAAAACAAGTTTAAGACCGAGTCTACTCGATTTCACTACCTAGAAACGTAAACTTATATGAGTTTACGAGTTAACTTGCGAATTTGACAACAATGCGTACCACCTCTATCCACTCTTAGAGAAAAATTTGCTTGCATCTTGGTTGAGATTGATCTTGGCAAAAAAACTTGTTTCTCATATCTTATTTCTTGGTTATGAGCTGATATCGAGTATGAAAGGCTCTATCAAACTTGTTTTACTTGCAGGAGGTATGGCCGTATGGGCATAAATTGGATTCTTGCCCTAAGGTATTGTGAATGTCACCATGAACCACAGAGAAGCCATGAACGGCAAAGATAAAAACTCGGAGACTAATTAGGAAACTGCTACCAATGGGACAAGTCAAAAAAGTTTTCTGAAATGGAAAATCTAAAAAAATCTCGCTATGATCAAGCTCCCCGTCCTGATTTTGTATCATGGATAATAGTGAAAAGATACCAAAGAAGGAAGAAAGGAGAAAATTCTCGTGGGACAGAAAATAAATGTATATCTCAATCGAATCTTTTCCAAAATAATGGTATGTCAACTAATGATCCCAATGTGGATGAAGGTTCTCGATTTAATGCATTGAATGATGAAAATATGCATACCATTAATTAAAAAGTTGTACATGAAGCTCAAAATTGACAATACCATGCAAGATGGGCTGAAGAATAGAAATGCCCAACCAAAATCTACCAATCCCCAACAAACAAACAAAAATCTTCAAGCAAGGAGCTGCCAAAAATTAACAAAGCAGCAAAATAAGCCAACCTTCTAAGATTGGGCCAGTCATAAACAAGAAGTACAACAAACTCAAAGACAAATATATTGCTTCCTAACAAAAGAATAAAAAATAATCCTCCAAAGAAATCGTTCTTGCTGCCCCTAAGAATAGAAACTCAGATGGAGAGGATGTGGGAAAGATGATTATGGAGGGTATGTGTCACCTTCCATGCTAGCAGTGAGAAGTTTATGAGATTTTAAAAAGAGAAAATGTCTTTCTTGAAAGGCATGAACACTTCATCTTCTAACTTTTGGGGAGAAAGACATAGGTCAATCTTTTAGGAGCAATTAAAAAATCTCTAGAAAGCCTCTGATACTCAAATAGTTGATACTGAGGATCCCGCTAATAAAGGAGGTAATTTCTCTCGAAACCTTTCTGGTATTTCCATGGGGCTTCTCCCAGGTAATTTCTTTCTCTTATTTTCTATGAAGAGTTAGATTTGTCTTGGTCTATATGCTCAAAATTGACCGTACCACCTCTATCCATTCTAGAAAAAAAATTACTTGCATCTGTGTCAAGATTGATCTTTTGCCAAAAAACCTTGTTCCTCGTATCTCAATTCTTAGTTGTGAGCTGAATATCGAGTATGAAAGGATCCATCAAACTTGTTTTACTTGTAAGAGGTATGGACATAGATTGGATTCTTGCCTTGAGGTACGGTAGATGTCACCATGAACCACAGAGAAGCCATGAGCGGCAAACTAACAATCTAAAGACTAATGAGGAAATTGCTACCAATGAGAACCAGTCAAAAACATTTTCTGAAATAAAAAATTCAAAAAAATCTCGCTATGATCAAGCTCCCCCCTCTTCGATTTTGTGTCATGGATTATGGTGAAAAGATACCAAAGAAGGAAGAAAGGAGAAAATTCTCGTGGGATAGAAAATAAATATGTATCTCAATCGAATATGTTTCAAAATAATAGTATGTCAACTAATGATCCCAATATGGATGAAGATTTTTTATTTAATGCATTGAATGATGAAGATATGCATATCATTAATGAAAAAGTTATGCTTGAAGCTCACGAAACTGACAACACCTTGCAAGCTGGGTCGAAGAGTGGAAAGGGTCAACTAGAATCTACCAATCCCTAACGAACAAGAAAGTCCTCCAGATGATTATGAAGTATAATATACCCAAAGACAAGTATATTGCTTCCTAACAAAAGAATCAGAAATAATCTTCCAATGAAATTGTTCTTGTTGCCTGTGAAAATAGAAACAGGATGTGAAAAATAATTGTAAAAGGCATGCAATTTCATGCAATTTTCATATTCAGACCGACACTTCACATTCTAATTTTGGGGAGAAAGACGCAGGTTAAGTTTTTTAGAGCAATTAAAAAATCTCTAAAAAATCTATGATACTCAAATTCAAGTAATTTTCTTCTTCTCTTATTAGAGATATGAAGAAAGCATATAATGTTAATTTCATCATCTTGCTGAAAACGCATGTGAGTGGATAGCGAGGTGAATATATTTGCAAATCTATTGGTTTTGATAAATCCTTCATTGTTGAAGCTAACAGACATTCTGGGACAATTTGGTGTCTATGAAATTCAACTCGTTGGCAAATTGATGTTATTATCCATAACAAATAACTTGTGCATCTCTATGTTACTGATCTAAATTTTGTCTTATGGAGCTTAATAGTAGTTTATGATAGTCCTCAAAAAGTGGGTAGTCATCTACTTTGGGATAGCCTTTGTTCAGTTGCAAAAAGCATGGATCAACCGTGGTGTGTCATGGATGACTTCAATGCTATTCTATAAAACTATGAAGGAAGATGTGGTTCTGCCAGATATCAATCAGGAGTGTATAAAAAATTGCAAGCTTGTGTCTCATATTGTGGGATTATCGATTTGTGATTTTTGAGTTGGTCATTTACATGGAAACGAGGGAATTTAGTTGAGAGACTTTATCGCGGTCTTAGTAATATTGATTGGCAAATTCAATTTTCAGAAGTCCGAATTAATCATCTTCCTATGCTAAAATCCAATCACTCTCCCATTTGTCTCCGACATGCTACTAATGCGATGCAAAATAGAAGGAGGCCTTTCATTTCTTGGCAGCTTGGCTTTCTCACCAAATTTTAATAATGCCGTCAATGCTCCTTGGAAATATGCAAGCTTCTTTTTCTAAAGGTACTAACAGGCTTAAAAATTCCTTAAAAGACTAGAACTCTAATTCTTTTTGGAAATATCTTCAGAAAGAAGAGAAGATTTCTCAAAAGGCTTCCATGTATTGTTAATAGTTTGAGCTATGCTGGTAACACCTTTTTGAAAAATCTACAAACTCAACTTTCAAAAGAGTATGAAGAGGTGTTGGCCAATAAAAAAGTATTATGGTACCAAAAAATTGTTAGGATTTGGTTGAATTAGTCCCACATTGCTTAGGATAGCAAATGGAATGGGTGGCCTAGTCTATAAATATGAGGCTAAGTTTTCCATATTTTTTGCACCAGTCGAAAATACTTAAAGCTTGTATCTGACTTTTCTTTTCCTCTATACCTTTTGATTAGAGAGTGTTGTGAGGTGTAGTTAAATATTTGCTTTGAGAGTGTGGGTGTACTGGGGTGCCGGTGTTAGAGAGAAAGAAGTCTATGTGTTGTAATAATTTTCACATAGTGATATTCTCTGGTTGTCATTTGGCAACGGCCGTGGTTTTTTCTCCAGTAATTGAAGTTTCCACGTTAAATTCTTGTGTTGTGATTGTGTCTATTTTATTTCTCTGTGAAAGATATTTTCTCAAGGGGGAATGGTGTATTATTTCCAACAAAAATCATATGCAAATGGATTAAATTTGGAAACAACAATACAAAATATTTCTACGGGTTTACCATGGCTAGAAAACGCAGGAATAAAATTACCTCTCTCTTTGATGCAACTACTCTGAAAAATTTACCACATTCATTATTTTATATTGAATTTGAGAAACAATGATAATTAGTTTGATGATGACAAATAATAAGTGATTGGGTTTGAAAACCCAAGTGATATTTATGCAAGCTCATATAACAAAAGTTGCACAACCCATAAAGAAAAAATGCTAATTAGCTTTGGACAAAAACTAATAAGCATTGTAGCTGCAGTTTGGATTAAGAAAGTAAGAAGCATTCTGTATCTTAGTCCAATATCTCACATTCAGGTATATCACATAGCAAAAAGAAAAAGAGAGCTTGTTTCATCCTTGTCCTAAAATCATTAACATCGAATAAGTTGGAGGAAAAATAGCATATTCTTAGAGCCAAAGAAAATATCAATGGTACTGATTTAGTTAGTACAATCAATGACAAGGTGCTACCAACAAAAGGAAGAAAAAAAAGGGGAATAGCAAGGACAATATAACTATGATCCTCTTCTACTGCCATCTTGTTTCTCTGTCATTTTGCACCTCCATTACCCATGTTGTTGCACTCATTTTCTAAAAGAGAATGTAACCATGTTTCGGTCCTTCTTGCTAAAAAATGATCACCAAGGACAATTTTAAGTTTTGGAAGCAATGCATCTGTACAAAAGGGGTATTCGGCCAAGAGTTGAAGACAAGGAATGAGAGCACAAAATTTGAATTTCTCTAGCATTCTTACTACATTCATCTTCTCCTTCATTTTGTTCATAGAATATGTTGCTCTTCTAGTTTATCTTTCTTTGTTTTATGAAAAAAGACTAATATGTGAGATATTAATAAAAGCCATTGAGAGAAAATACAAAGAGATATTTACTTGAAAAAAACACCAATAAATATGTCAAATCATTTTTATGTATTTTTGTTTTGTGTCATGAGTTTGAGAATTTTCTCTTGCTAAGATAGGTGAGCACTTAGTATTAAAATCTAAGGTAGGTAACTTAGAGGTAACAAGCTTGGTTAAAAACTTGTGTGTTCCTTGATAGAATTAAGAAGAATCCTAAAAAATTGGTCTATGTAATTTCTAAAAGTTATAGTAAAAACTCTACTATTGTTGTGGTGGAGACTAGATATAAGTCATATTGTACTGAATGGCTGAACCAGGATATATGGTGGTACAAACTATTCTTCTTTGCTCTGTCTTTTATTCAGTTTTATGAGACAAAATAAAATGTCTCCTGCATAATCGCTTTAGCAGACACTGCAATATCTAGGATTTATTTTATCTTTGATGACTAAGTTCATAAGTTTTAAAAGTGACCCTAGATTTAATCCTTTCTCTAGGCCATTGACAATCTTCATTTTATGATATTTTATCATGACACCAATACAAACTCTCTTTTTATTCTAAAAGATGCATTCCATGCTCTTTGCTATGAGAATTTCAATCTGGTTAGTTAATATATCTCTCACTTAAAAATAAAAGAAGCTCTTTTTAACATTGGCGGCCTTAGAGCGCCTAGGAGAGACGAGCTGCAAGCTATTTTCTATCAAGCTCGAGTTGTAAGCTATTTTCTGTCAAGCTCAATGAGATAAAGTGGGAGCTGGTCTAATAAAGTGAAAAAATCAATGAAACTTTCATTGCGTTAATATTTAAGGTAGATACTATTACTAATCTCAAACAACTAAGACCTGTCAGTTTATGCAATGACTCCTATAAAGTGGTGATAAAAAATTTTAGCTAGCCATTTGCAGAAGTTTAAATAAACTAGTAGGACCTATTCAGTTTATTTTTTTTTAAAAGACATAGTTCGGATAACATCATCATTACATAAGAGGTTATTTACTTTATGATGAATGACGAGAGTAATAAAGGATGGATGGCAATTAAAATTGACTTAGAGAAAGATGGATCTTTTTGAAGGACACTCTTGAGGACATTGGTCTCCCCTCCTATATCATAGATCTCATCTATGTTTGCATCTCCTTCACTAAGATGAGAGTTCTGTGGAATAGAGAGGAATTTGACGAATTCTTTTCCTCTAGAGAGATTTTCCAAGGAGACCATATATTCTCGTATATTTTTGTTCTGTGCATTGAACAACTTTCACAATTCATTTTATAGCCTGTGGATCATGGATTTTGGAAGCTTATTCGTCTTAATAGAGGTGGTCCTGATATATCTCACTTATGCTTAGATACGATCTTATCCTTTTCTCTAAAGCCACTCTTAATCAAGCTAAGATTATTATCAAGTGCCTCAATACCTTATGTGAAAGCTTAGGTCAAAAAGTTAGCAAGAAAAAAATCCGTATTTTTTTTGCTGATAATGTGGGTAATCATGTTCGAAATGGTATATGTGAAGCGCTCAACTTTTCTAGGACTAACAACCTAGGAAAGTACTTGGGTGTTCTTATTATTCACTCTAAACTAGGCTCGTTCTCTTTTTACAAGATGATCAACAATTGATTGATTTGGACAAAGTTTCAACAGCTTAAGGAAAGCTAGTATCTCTTTCTTTAGCAATACCTTTAAAATCAACCACCAAAAAAAAGTGTAACCTTTTAAAAATGTGAGGTACAAACAAAATTAAAAAAAAAAGTTTATCATTGTCTTCTTTCTTCTTCTTATTTTATTATAATTTTTTTTAAAATATATGTATAACTGTCCATTTTACAGATTCAGATGTAGAGGTGATTGTTTTGTCTCTAAAGATTCTATTGGCAACGAATAGATTCGTATGCGAAATCTGCAACAAGAGTTTTTAGAGGGATCAGAACTTTCAGCTCCATTGAAGGGTCATAACCTTTGGATATGAATTTTGTTAATTGTATTTGAATATTTTTATTTTTGAGTTTTGTTAATGGAATAAGAAGAAGATTACTAACTTGTATTTGACTGTTCTTAATAATTAGATTTATGAATTTTTTGTTTTTGTAATTAGAGATAAATTTGGAGATTTCTGGTTGTTGTAATTAGATTTAAGTTTTGTTAATGGAAGAAGAAGAATTTTAATTAGTTTTAAATTTTGCTAAAAGAAGAAGAAGAGAATCTTAGTTCTAAATTTTGTTAATGGTTTTGAGTTTTGTTAATGGAAGAAAAAGAAAAAAAAAGAGTGAAAGGTTGGGAATATTTTTTGTCATTTAAAAAATATTTTATTTAAAAAAATAATTTAATATCAAATAAAATGTTGGAGATGATTTTAAATCAAAAATAAAATTAGAAACGATTTTAATTTTGACCCTAAATTCTAAAAATCAAAACAATGTTTATTTTTTTAATTTTTAAATCCTTAACTTCTTTCTCTTATAAAAATACATTAATTATTATGTATATAAATATATTATTTCATATATTTTTAATATATATTTATATTTTATATAAATAATTGATTTAGTAGTTAATTTTTAATACAGTGAATTAGGGATGTCAACGGGATAGGACGGGGGTGGCCCTGTTCCTCACTGTTCAGGAATATTGCTCCTCATCCCCATTGTCTACAGAGCTTCATTCTCCACGGGGACTCCATTCCCTCTCTATCTGATAGTTCTAACTAATTATTAATTTTCATATGAATAGAGTTGCAAGTATCCATCATATACAAAAACAGCAAGATTTTATACAAAAAGGCTAAACGACAAGATGGTGACTTCTTTCGAAATGACGCAGTGGAGACGCAACGGCGAGTCAGAAGACAAAGCAATTGACGAGGTGGGAGATGCGGGAATAGAGAGGAGAATGGACACGACGGCAGAGATACGAAAATGAACACCGCAAATAGAGAGCACGATGCAATGAGGATGGTGACATGGTGAGGTATGACAATGCGGCGAGAAGAGAGAGTGGCGAAGGGGTGACTGCAGAGAGATTGGATGGAGTATGGACAGTGTTAAAAATCTCTGAATTAAAGAAACGTTATGCAAATGAGGATTAGGATAATTCAACTATTAAGGACAATTAAATAAATTTATGAATTTTGAGGATTAACGGAGACGGAGCAGAAATTCTCGCTTGAATCCCCACACCTATGGTAGAAGAATTATATTTTCCGTTTTCATCTCTACAAAAAAAAATTTTCACAGTCAAATTTCTATTCGAGACAATTTCTGCAGAAATTCCTACATGTCAGAGAATTTTGCATCCCTACGGTGAATAGTTGGCCAAATTTGCATTTACGATGGCATTTGCCCTATATCTATATGTGGATATGGAAATTAAATAAAGTGTTGTGGCAGACACCTCATACATGTTTTTTGATTGAGACACACACAAGGCTCCATGCATTTCTGACTCATCTTTCCTCATCTATTCACCAAAATCCATTCCTCTCTACTCTACTAAGGCCTAACTCAACTTTCCTTTTCCAAATTAGTTGTAATTTCAATTTTATGTGGTGATTAATTATTCATTCCACCAAGGTAATTGGCTTCAAGGTTAAACGGTTCACTGTATGTGTATGTAAAAACATTTTTATTAAGAGATTTATTTACTATACAATATACACAAATATGTGAGTGAGGACTTTAAGAAGAAAGTAAAGCCAGACATTCTCGCACCATCCCTTTTAGCCTTTCTAAGAATCATTTTACTCTTTCTGTTTTCTCTTAAAACTTTTTATCAATTATATTATATAAACACTAAAATCAATCATTTATTTGATTATATAAAAATATTAAAATATAAAATATATATTAAAAATAAATTAAATAACACATATTTATATACAAATATATTATAATTAATTTATTGATTGATTTTTTGTATGCACATCAAATTTTTGTTTTTTTTTTAATCATGTTCACAAATTATTTCCCTTCTCAAATTCATACTGAGTGTTACCCTTCTCCTAATGAGAATTTGTGTCCACAACTCCACATTACCTTTATACAAGTATATAATCAGGTTAGTTTATAGTAGCTTCTTACTTTGATCATAATAATCTTATTTACTAATATCAAAGCATATTGAATTCAAAGTTACATATTTAAAAATATATAAAAATATTTTTTAAAGTTTAAAAATCACTTTATGTATTAATAAATATCTAAATTTATTTTTATTTTATTATATTTATGTCTATTAAAATTACTTTTAAATATTAAAATTAATTTAACTGTACAAAATTTTATAAATTGTATTAAAAGTAATTTTTTTTGTAACCTGTATTTTAAGTTTACAATATATTTGCTATATATTTAGTTAAAAAATTTAAAGATTTTATTAATTGACATTTTAATATATTTTTAAAACAGATAAGTTATCTTAGTCTTTTTAATTAATATTATTAAATATAATTTTTTAGTATATATCCTATAAATAAGATAAAAGAAAATATTATGCAACAAGCCAACAACAGCAACTAAAAATAATATTTATAAAATCTATCCGTTTCAAATTGATACGTAAGAGAAGGTGGTGGAACCCACTATGATACATCACCATGTCCATGGATATGCATCAAATTAATTATTAATTTATTAAAGGCCCGTCTTATGAAAAAATATTAAAATATTAAAATGTTGATGATCAAATAAGAAGCCACGCCACTCGTTTGGTATATATCTGCCACTGCCAGCGAGGCTTAAAAAGTGGAATGGCGTAGCACCAAGCACAAGCACCCTACAGATAATCAAATTCCTCCTTTCAAAGATAATTTTTTTTAAATTAATTTTTAAATGAATTAATTATTTTTTTTATTTTAAGTTAGTTATACTAATTTTTTCTTTAATTTTATTATTAGCAACATCAAAATTTATTAATATGATACATTAAAAAATATTATATTGACTACATCACATATTTAACAGTCCTAATTAGCGGTTAATATGATGAGTTTATAAAATTAGATTAAATTAATCTCAAATTAATGAGATCTGAACTCTGAAGCATTAAAATTTCTCAATTTAGAGTTAATTTTATTTAGCTTCATAAATTTATTATATTAGCAACTAATTAAAATTATCAGTTATGTATTATGGTGTCATTTAATGTGTTATATTAACAAATTCTGACGTTATCGTCAACGAAAATGACAGAAAAACTAATGCGACCAACTTAAAATTTTTGAAGAACATATTTAATTAAAAAATAGTTTGAAAGACTAATTTAAAAAATGAATAATTTTTTAAAGATAAATTTGGCTATTTAATTTATAAACTAATAAAATTAAAATACTTTTATTTGGTGCATTGAAATCTATTAAACAATAAAATAAAAAAAATGGTGATAAGATGGTTCTCTTTTTCTAATCAAGCCATATCAGAAGTCCTATCTCTATTTCTTTCCTTTTTTTTAAATAAAAAAATTGAACTTTGATAGTAATATCAAATGGATTTTAATGACTAATAATTTATTTATGGTGTTTGTGTTTTAAAGTCATATAGAACATGGTGTAGGTCATGCAAAATCAGTATAGCTTAAGTCATATTTTTACTTAAATAATTTAAACTGATTAATTTTATCCTCACTTCTCCCCATTTTCAGGATTTTGTGATCTTGATCTATCATTTTTTTTAAATATTAAATAAAATAAAATTAAAAGGATACCTCCTAGCTATTTCTAAATTACCTGGAGTAGCACAAGAAAATTAAACCACATAAAACTGAGAGAAAAGATGAACATAAAGCTATGGTTGATTTTAATTAACTATGGTTAAATTAACTAGAGTTAGCTAACTAACCAACTAACTAATTCAACTACTTTCACAACTCTACCCTCTTAGTTAGTAAGTACTTGGCATAACCTAATTGTGTTACTCCAAAGCCCATCATGAACAATAATGATGATAACATCTCTTAAGTTGAAGCATGAAAATCAATTATTAATTATTTATTATAAGTGTGATAAAATAGAAATCAACTTTAATAAAATTTAGACTAAAAATAAATTCTATTAATTTTTTTTATCTGATAATATTAAATCTAATTTTTTATTATATAATTTTAAAATAAAACATATAGAAAATACTAATTGAGAGATAGAGAAGAAGAGTAAGTCTAAGACATACTTCATTTAATTCACTATCATCCTTTTGCTATTTTTAGTAATTTCTAAAGTTAGTAAGTACTTGTGACTGTGATGAAAAGAGATAATGAGTTTCTGAGTGAATTAAATGATAAATCACAAAGCTAAATCTAACCTAATTCCATTTGTTTAGTGACATAAGAATAATGGTGAGAATAATTAAGACTTTTTTTTTGTAATCATAGTTATCAAGTCTTCCAATGATACTACATAATCAAATAATTATTTTAATAATTAAATTTAATTAAATTAGCCTAATAACTTAAAAGTAATTAACAAAATATTTTAGTAAAAAAAGAAAAAAGCTTAATTACAAAAATAATTTTTTTGCTTAACATTTTTAGCTTTACTTTACACAATTTAACTAATAATATACCAATTAAATTACTAATTCAATACTTAATATCTTGACTGATTTGATTATGGGATCAAATCTGATAACTATAATTATAAGTTATAACTATGGGCATAATTGAGTTTATGCAGAACATGCTGCTTGATTGATGACCTTTGGTAGTGATTTTTGGTTCTAATATGTGTGTGGATATATTTGTATAAGTAAAATAAACTCATAACAACTAATACAACCTCTTAATTCTTAACTAAAATACCATTTTAAAGTTGCATTTAAAAAGAAAATTGAGATTGAGAAATTGACCGTGTGAGACAAAAATTAAATTAATTTTTTATATTATATTAATATAAAATATACTGATTGAGTTATATTTTAATATTATATTTAATTTACAATAAATATAAAAATAAAAAATAATTTTAAAATTTAAAAAATCAAATAAAAATATTTTTAAAAAATGTTATTAAAACAAATTTCAGTCTTAATTCTAAAATTTTTTAATTTTTTGTATTTTTACTTTTTAAAAATATTAAAAAGATTGAAATTTTAATTTTAGTTTTTAACTATTAAATATAATAGGTGAAAACTCACGATTTCATGTAAAGTTGATATTTGAGAGCGTTAAATAATTTAACTAATTTGATTAAATTTTTATCTAATAATTTTCAGATATCAACTTCACCTAAAATCGACTTCACCTGAGTTTTCACCAATATAATATTAACTAATAAATGTTACGTAAAAGAATAAAAAAAGAATCACTAGCCAATGAGTGAATGACAAGAAGTGACTAGTTAACTAATCCCCAATCAAAATAAGAAATTAATTAATCTTATTATCTTTGAAAGAAGCTAATAATAATAAGAAGAAGAATATTGGAGAGGGAAAGAAAGAAAGAAGGGTGGTCCAAAAATGATGCATGGCAGATTGTCGGTGAATGTGGTCCATGCTGGGGACTGACGTGTTCCACGTTGGGACACAAACCCAATACCCATGGTCATGCCACTGGGACCCACTTCAACCAAGTACAAAATCCAAAACTCCTAATATACATATTAAAAATAATATTTATATATTAAAATTAACTATTAAAATTAATTATTAATATATTTAAATATAAATATATATAATTTAATTTATTTTTAATATATATTTATATTTTAATATATATTTTATACTGATAATAAATTTTAATAGTTAGTTTTAATATTAATATCATAATATAGGATACATATACGTGTGTGTTTACTACCATAATAGCTTCTAATTTGTTTCTTCCATTGTTTCATCATCTACCTACTATTTTTTATGTGTTCACAAATTTAATAAAATACAGGGTTAAATAGCTTATCCTAAGCTTGTTTTTATTTATAAATATCCAAACTTGTTCCTTAGATTATTATGTGCATATTGTTATCCTTTTATATACAATTTTTTAAAGTATATATATATATGTATGTACGTATTTGTCAAAAAATTATTTTTCAATCAAAATTTAAATCATATTTGAATTTTATAGCTAATGTTTTAGAAATTGAACCAATTTCATTTTTAGTCATCTGTATTTAAGTCTAAATTAAATACTATAGGGTGAAAATAAAATAGTTTTAACTGTAAAACTCAATAAACTTGAACCAATTAATTTTTTAGAATAAATTAAAATGTTTTGGACTTTGATACGTGTTTAATTTTACATGATAAAATAGATACTTCAATATTTTGTAAGATATACTGATATTTATATTAATGTTGCAAGTGTAAGAAGTGTATGAAATTAGTCACACATAAAAAAACAAAAAAAAATTATAAAATAAGAGACTCATTAACTTGACACTTGAAAATTAGTTTAATAGAATCAATTGAAAATTTTCATTCATAGAGAGTTGATTGGCTAACTTAATTAGTTTAAAGGCATTTTAATTTCACTAATATTAAAATAAACTAAATTGAAAACACATGAAATTAATTTGTACATTTAGATATAAACTAATAAATTAAACTACTAAATAATATTCTTCATCCCGTCTTAAAATTCAAATATTTAATGTCAATTGAAAATTTAAAATTAACCATATTCACTGTACATACTACATAGACTATAGGAAAAAGTTGGCAAGTTTTACCCGCACATATTAAAGAGCGAGAATTTCCTTTATGATACGGTGAATTTATTAATATTTAATACTACTAATCAACTTATTAAAACTAAAACATATTTTAAATTAAGTATATATAAATTTTTTGTTATTAATAAACGAAAATCCATAACAATAAAATGACTAAAATCTACATCTCTGTATAATACATTTCAATTCTTTCTTACCTATATATATATATACTCACTAACAAAATTCGAAACAGAAATAAAAAGTAAAGTTACAAAGATCTCCTGTGTTTTTACATATACAATGCTCTTTTTACAATTTAAATTCTTATGGTTTACATTCAACTATAATAGGTATACACAAAAAATAATAACTCAAATAAAATATATATTAAAATATAAAATATACATTAAAAATGAGTTAAATAATATATATTATTAAAAAATAATAGATTACAGACATATTTTTAAGATAGAATTTTATCGTCGAAAATAGTAACAAATTTTTTGTTGGTAAAATAGCTGAAAATTTTTCAAAAAAATACCAACAAAATAAATTTTATCGATAAATTACCGATAGAAAAAATCTGTCAGTAAATAATTTTTAACGAAATATTTTTTGACGTATAAAATCTGTCAATAACTAAAAATTTGTCTACAATAAAAATTAAATTTATTTATAAATTTGTCTGTAATAAATAATTTTTTAGTAGAGTGTAATAACTTATTTAATAATTAGTTTTTAATTTATACATAATATTTTTTGTTTGTATTAAATTGAAAAATCAATTTTATTTAGTTGGAGTTAGATTCATAGGAAATTCAAAAAAAAAATGTGTGTAATTCTAAAGTCTAAATTTGGAAAATTGACATTGTAAACCTTATACTTGAATTGTGAATTACTAAAATAGTGTATTAGCGTTTAAGGATTACACCCAATATCAAAATATATTATTTAAATAAAAAATAAAAATAAAGGCAGGTGTCACGTGACTGAGGCTAGTGGGGTGTGACGGCAGCTTTTATAGGGGAACACGTCAGAGGACAAATCATAGCCGTCGATGAGCTGGCATTATCCACGGCGCTGCGTTTTTCACGCTCCATCTGGCACGTGACTTTGACTCTCTGACGTGCTACCATTTCCCTTTCTTTCTTTTTTTCTTTTTTAAATTTTTATTATTATTTTTCTCTTCCATGCTTTGCCGACAATATGACGTGTCCCCCCATTCACATGCTCTTTATTACACTACACATTTTGTGGGTCCATTTTACCCTTTACTTGGTAAATGACTAAATTGCCCCTACCCTAATCCTACCCCTTCCGTGTTCACATTTGTGAATGTTTTTGTGTACTTGAATTATTTGTTAGCCTGTCTTGTCAATTTCTATGTTAGTTGTATTTGAGTTGGATATTGGATAAATCTATTTTTTTTTAATATTTCAAGTTAATTACAATTAGAAATTAGGGATCGGAGGAGATAATCACGGAATTAAGGTACGCACTTGGTGTTTAATTAAGAAGGTTCGCCATCTTTAAATTATTAGGATTTAATAACGAATTAGATCTCAAAATATGACGTGAATCTCCGAAGCTTGTTTAAGACTAATTCAAGTTGGTTGACAAAATATAATATGAGTAATTTTTATATTCTGAAGCTAATAATTAAAGCTTATACTAAAATCTTATGTATAACACTAAACTTTAACCTAATTAACGAAAATTTTTTTGACGTAAAACTTCTAATATATATAGTTTAAGTTATGTTTCTCGATGTGCAACTAATAATTAGAGTATAAATATAATTCAAGGATATTTATAGTATTTAGTAATTTATATTTACCTAATATACCAAGAAAAAAATTAATTAAGCTAATTTCTTAAGAATTTTTATATTATATTTAACACTTTTTGTTAAAAATCTACCACTATATTTTATAAAATGAATGAGTATAATTATTGAGTAATACTATGTGATAAAAAGTAAAATTTTAGTAAAAAGTGAATATTATTTTTTTTAGAATAAAAAAAGTTCATAAAAAAAATTTTCATTGCAATACACATATTCTTTTTAAATTAAATAAAAATTTGTGCTCTTCATCCAATTATATTCTTAAAAAAATGATTCCCATAATTATTTTATATTTTAGAATTATAGGTTTAATTATTCTGCTCGTCTTTATAGTTTTACCAAATTTTTAATTAAATTTTTATATTTTTTAATTAAATTTTTATAGTACTTTTAATTTTGTAATTAGATTTTTTTAATATAAAAAATATTAAAATTAACTAAATATTTCTCTGCAAATTAAAGATATTTATAATTAAAAATTTAATTAAATTTTTGTTCACATACTTTTTAAAAAAATATATTTTATTAATTTTAATATAAAAAATTTAATTATAAAATTAAAAATAATATAACAATTCAATTAAAAATTATATAAAAATTTAATTATAAATTTAATAAAATTATAAAAATATCAGGAATAATTAAACCGAAATAATAATATGTACACAGAATTAGATCACAAATGCACTCTAGGAAAAAGAAATTGCAAATATAATTTGCCAGTTATTATTTATTATATTTATTATGAAGGTGTAAGCATAAGTCATCTTTGACAGAATATTAAGAGATAATGTCACCTTTTAGGCTTTTAGCAAAAGGAAAGAAAGAGACAATGTCATTGAAAGTACACAAAAGTCCAAGGATTGATGAAGTAATCACAAAATATACAAAGCAAATTAAATAACTCTAAACTTTTACTTTGGTATGCAATAAACATAATTTGATAAAAAAAAACTCTTAAGATTTACCATTGTCCAAACCATAATTTAAGATTTGCAAGAGCTTGTTACCCAATTGGTTTTTTACTTAATTGAGTAAAATTGTTTTTAATAAAAAAATCCATAAATTTCAATTAAAATTATGAAGGTTTAATTATTTTATTACTCTTTATAGTTTTATCAAATTTTTAATTAGATTTTTATATTTTTATTTGATTTCTTACACTAATTTTAATTTTATAATTAGATCATTTTTATGTTAAAAACGTTAAAATTAATAGAATATTTCTTTCAAAATATATATAGTCAAAGATCTAATTAGATTTTTAATTATGAATACATTTAATTTACAAAGAATATTCAGTTAACTTTAATATTTTTTACATTAAAAAAGACCTAATTATAAAATTAAAATTAATGTAAAAATTTAATTAAAAAAAGTATAAAATTTAATTATAAATTTGGTAAAATTATAAAGATTAAATTTTTTCATTAAGATTTGAGAGAACTCGTTATTCAAATAATTATACTTAATTGAAAATTATTTTTAGTAAAAGAATACATGCAATTTGGAGTAAAATTATGAATATAATTCTATTGGTATTTAATTAGTAATAATATCATTATCATACCTATTTTGTAAAGACATCTTTGCCTACTTATCTAATATTTGGTCTATATTCCCATCATGCCATTCACTACTTAACCAAAAGGAAAGTAGGTTGATATGGTAAATGGAATGGTAAGAAATGGAAACATTATCAAGTTATCATAACATCATCATCAACATTTTGAGGTTATTAATAAGATCATATGGTAGACTTAGATCAAAGTAGTGGAAAATTTCTTCTTTTTTATTTTTTATTTTTATTTTTTTTCACATGTTAATACCACTTTGAATCTTGCTTTTAGGTTTTGCTTCACAAGTCATCCTACTAGCTAGAAAAAAAAAAAGGGTTAGATCATCACTTTTGTCTCTAATATGCAAATCTATTCGCATATGCACTTCAACTTTCAATTGTTGTTTCTTTTGTTTCAAAAGATAACCCTTTAAATAAATAAATGAAACTCTTTTACATTTTGTAAAGCCTAATTTAAAGTGCTTACGATTTGTTTTGTTAAATTTAAATTCTATTATTATTAAGACTAACTAATTCAAGTTGGAGTTCATGGCTAATAGTCTACTATAGTTTTTCAATTACTTTACCCTTATATTCAAACTTAAACTCAAGATTATGAAAAGGAATATGATAGAATCTTATACTATAACTCGAGTGATTAATTTATTTATCCGTTGAAATAAGTATTAGAATTCGAATATAGTTTTGTGCATGCAATAGTTTATTAACTATCGACAAACTCTTAAATAAATTCTAATTCATAATTAATTAATTCTTAACTTATCGGATTAAGATAGTTTGACAAACAAAAAATATAGATTATTTTTGGTCTTATTTGAACTATATTACTGATTTTATTACAAAAAATCATATTATTTCGATTCAACATAATTGAAGTCTCCTAAAAGAGTAGAAGTCTTTGAATGAAAAGTTTTCTCATTTTTAGACTCAAATTTGAAACTAAATTAATAAACCGAAACAATTATCATCTTGACTAATCTCACGTTTTTTAAACAAATGATAGGTGATTATGACATTTCCGGTAGAAAAATGGTTCTCGGACATAACATTTTTATCCCCTCAACCCTCCGAAAAATATAAAAAATATAATTTTTATTTTGAGCCCATATCTGCAATCAATTGGATCTATATGTACCGATTGATTTTTTTTTTTAAATCTCTAACAAGACATGTGGGCTAAGCTAGCTCAAGGAGTGTTAGTGAGGCCTAGTTCAGGGGTTAAATTAACCATCTATCATTTTTAATTGATCTACTAGTTAATTTATTATTGTATTTAAATAAGTGGCGGAGAGTCCAGTTCTTTTTTATATATACAGTAACTCGTTGATTAACAATAAATTTTTAAATAAAATTTTAATTCGTGACAGATTAATAACGAATTAACTCTTAACATGTTGAGTTAAAAAATACCGTAAAAAAATAAAAAAATAAAAATTATTAATTCAACTATTTATATAAAATACATATTAAAATATAAAATATACATTAATATATATATATATATATATATATATATATATATATCATTTTTGAAAAAAAAAAATCTATCCTCACTTCAGACACAAAATGTTAGAACTGTGGATTGTCACACCTATCTAGGTGTTTACACGTCAATAAATGATAATTATTTGTTGGACCGTTTGGTTCATAGACAATTTATTTATTTATTTATTATTTTTTTTAAAGAACTACATACGTGATCACTGAAAATTGTGTACCTATAAACATTTGCATTACTATGAGTACTGATCCAATAAACTTTGATTTTGATATTCAAATGAAGAATCCCTTCATATCAAACGCTAACAGGAGTAAACCATGATTAGGTTTCATTTTATTTGAATTAGGACATGCTTCTAATTCTTTAAACGTTCGTGGGTGTGTTTGGATTTACGTTGAAAAAGAAAAAAGCTCGTTTGAGCTCCTTGAACGCTTTATCTTTATGTTTGGCAATGATTTTATTCTGTAAACGTAAAAGTGATTTTTGTCTTTAACCTACGTTTACCAAAAGCTAAAAATTCTAGCTTTTCCGTTCAGCTTTTCACGTTGGATTAAATTTTATGTTTTATGTACCAATTATACTCTTTATTATTCATATATTTATTATTTTCTTTTTTATAATATATCTTTTTAATACTTTCTTATGCATATTATTTTTTATAAAACTTCTGTTTTTTTATATGAGTTCTTTTACTGTTATTGTTATTTTTTTTTGTATAGAATATTTTTTTTATTTTGTATTATGATTCTATTAATTCTATTAAAGTACTAAAGAATACTGAGAATACTAAAAAAATATTAAAATTTATTTAAATATTTAAAATAAAATTATAAGATAACATAAAATAATTATTTAAACTCATGTCCTTTTTTGTAATTTTCTATCTAAAAGTGATTTTCAATAATGTAATCCAAACAATATTTAGTTTACTATAATCCATTTTGAATAAAAATTACCAAATATAAACCACGTTAATATTAACTCACTTTTGATCAAAATCACTTTTACAAAATCAATTTTATACAAACCTCCGTTTGCAAACGGTAATCCAAACACACACCGTATAATTATATATTCACATAAACAAATCTCCTTAATTAATATTCATAATCAAGCCCACTTACTTTTACTTAAAATTAAAAACTAAACAAATAGCTTGTAATATATAATTTTGCCGTCCTAAAAGATTCAGCCATTTTTTTAATAAGTTATATACCATCCTTCATTATTGCTAGACAAGAGATAGGAATAAAATTAGGTACCGTGTGGAAATAATAACAAACATATTTTATTATCTCTTCATACATAATTTATTCCTACCAAAGAATTTAACAACGAAGACAAAACAAAAACATGACATCAATATTCCATTGAGACCCAAAGACTACGTTTGATTTTAAGATCAGAAAAAAGATAAGGTATTGAAAATAGAAAAAATAAAAATTAGTATTTTTATATTTTATTTAATAATAAATTAAACATAAAATAAAATAAAAAATAAAAATTTTGATTTACTCTTATTTTTTTTCTTCACACACAATTTAGAATAAAAGATAGAATAATAAAAAATATAATTGTAAAAATTTGATAGTAATAATAAAAGAAAAAAATAAAAAAATAAGTTATGTTTTTGTCAAGTGTCTCTGTGATAAAAAGGAGACAAAATACTATCTTTGTCTCAGGACACAATATCTTACATGCTAAACATGATTTTATGTCTTTGTGTCTATATCTTTTCGGTAGTGTTTGTTTTGAGATATTGAGATGGAGACTTGGAGACTCGTTATCACGTTTGTTGGTTCAGAGACTGATATTAAAATTTTAGACTCTGTCACCAAAATATTTCAGTACCTCCAAAAAGTAAAGACATAAGGGCCTGAAATTTTTGGAAACATTGACTCTTTAATAATATTTTATACCTAAAATACCAATTTCAATTAATTAATTTTAACTTTTTTCTTTGTATAAATTAAATTAGAGTTTCATTCTTATTTCAATTTCTATCACCCATTTACACCAAATCTTAATCTTTCAATTTCTGTCTCTGTGTCTCAATTTCTCAATTTCTGTCTCTATTCCAAACGCTACCTTCACGTTTTTATTAACAAAAGCAGTCCAAAGTGTTGAAAAATATAAATTTATGTAACTTGTATTAAAAATATGCCAGATTTGTTTTCTTGCTGTCCATGCACAAATTTTCCAAAAGTTGAATTATTCCAAGAAACAAACATCATAAAAATATGCCCTAATAATATTCACTTGGATGAAATCAATTACAATAATACAACATACACAAGACAAATAGATAATACTAGAAATAATCAGAAAAATTGTAGCACCAATGAAACTAACTAATTAGTAATTAATTACTTAATTAATTAATTAATTACCACCACGATAATGATACTCATTCTCAAGAGATGGTTGAGTTCTAATCATGCTAGCTGATGGCAATTTTGTGTCACCAATCCAGAATGTATCAAAAGCTTCTTCAACTTCTGAAACTTTCTCCATTTCCTTTATTTTTCTCCTCTTAATAATCTTTATACCTACTAAGATCAAAGCCAATAAAATCAACACAACAACACCTATTACAAACCCTAACACCCACCACAATTTAGAAGATTCTTTTGCTGAAGAAGATGGAATCACAAGTGTGTAATGTCCTTGGCTTTGTGCTTCACAAAAATATGGCTTGGTCATGTTGCTAAATTCAACCGTGCCATTGTCACCAATCTTGGCACAAAGTGGTGTAACGTTTTTCGGGTGTGACGAAACGTTTCGAAACCGGATAGTAATGTTGCCTCCTTGAGTGTCAATTTTGATCTTTTGACAATCTAACAATTCTTTTTCTGAAGAACTATAAGCAATGAAACCAAGAATTGGAGCAATCATTGTGTAATTTGATACATTGAAATAAAGATTTGACCATTTGCCTAAGTTTTCATATAGTATTGCAATTCTCTTCATACTAGGTTGAGCCACCACCTTAGGTGGAAGACTAAGGAAGCTATGATTCAATCCTCGATACCAGAACGAAACGGCGCGCAATCTCACGGCGGAGATCTTCATTCCTGTCAAGTTGGAAGGGATCGAAATTTCGTAGACGATGGCTGTTTTTATAGACTTCCCTTTCACATCTTTCACGGCTTGCTTGCAGAGCAAGTCATCTAACGATTCGAGGCTATCAGTGATATTTGAGCCTCTAACAAAAGATGATGATAAGAACAAGAAAGAAACATTGATAATCAACCATGTAACTTGCCACCATCTATGGAGGATCCCCATGAAAAAAGAACAAAAGAAAAAATGTTATCCTAGAAGAACTCTTGTTCTGCCTCTAACAATGTTGAGTCCTTGAACAATAGCTTCTTCTTTCATGGAAAATGAAAACCATGGATGAACACAACCCATTGAAGCTTCTGTTATGATGATGCACTATTTTCAATACTCATTAGTGTGATAGAAGGAAAATTTCACACCAAAAAACTCTAGGAAACTCCTTCACAAAAAAAAAAAAAAAGTCTACTTAAGAGAAGGTAGAAGAATTCTCTTTGAAATACTTACCTTTATTTCTATTCTTCCATCTTCCTAATGAGTTTCTTCTTATAAGAGAAACCCACAATAAGATATTCCTAGTATATGATTGATACAATGAAAAAGTTACAAACTTTAATCATGGGTTTGGTTGGGAAGGTAGGCTTATACCACCTTATACCAAATGATTGATAAGGTTTTCCAAAAAAGCAAAAAGGAATGATGGTTGTGATGTTAAAACTAAAAAGCTTCTTCTTTCTGCTGAACTCTTCAAACTCTTTTGTTCCTATAAATCAGAGGCATATGTGGAAGAATATAATAAATGAGGAGATGAAAACATGAGCTTTAAGATTGTGATGTGGATAATTGGAACTTTTCAAATAAAGTGTTTGATCATGCTGCATTAAAATTTGTCATTGACTTCTTGTCATTATTATCTGTTGGATTCTTAAACATATAAGGGTGTTAATTAGGATTAGGATACATAAAATATATTAATTAGTATTTAAATTTTGTTTTTTTTTCTTTGATTTGATTCTATGTTACATGTTGGTCAAAGGAGAAAAAGGAGAGAGAATGAGTTGGAGATTGACCTATATATGCCAACTAAGAACTTAGTTTCTAGTTATAGTTATAGTGCCATATGAGAGGGCGAAAGCTATGCACTTCCAAGTATGAATACCTTTTTGAGGCAAATAAATCGGTAGCAATTTTTTTCAAAATAAAAAATAAATAATTTTTTGTCTAAGGTATTATATTAGAAGCCAAATTGTCCCATTTAGTTATTGGATGTTTATGGTGAATACTTTATTCTTGTCTTTAAAAATTTGCTTACACGGTTTTGGATGGGAGTGGTGGTTAAGTTAAGCCATTATTCCAATCCAAATGGTAAATACAAAATTCAGCTACTTTCATCATTGACCTATCTCACATAACACACAATTGTACAAAGAAAAAGAAAAAACTACTAATTATGTTTTATATTTTACAAAATTAAGTCTAAAGTATTGTACTATTTGTTAATTAAATAAAATTAAGTCTAACTATTTTATTTATTCTATAAATATGTTTAAATATTTTTTTTATTTGATTTATAGAAAGGTGAGTGGAAAAACTTAATCCTTAAAAATTAGAATGATATATTGTATGATTCCTCTCCATGAGAGCTTCTTGGGATTTTTTACAACTAGAGATAAGGAGTGTGATGATATTATCATGATCATAAAATTAAGAGCAACTTCATCTTAAATTTCAATTTATGGTGACTGGTGAGAAGATTAATTAAATTAAATACTTACAAAAATTATTCGAGGCTTATGTTTGTAACCAACATGCAACTTATCACCATATCTATCTTATATTATCATGAATGCCTGCTATATCATTCTCCACTTACCTAAGATAGTATCATAAAATTAGTCACATGCATCATTGTTAACAGAAATGTTTGGGTTTCAAACTTGTAAGAACTACAAAGTATGTCCATTTTCAAATTAAGCTATCTAGAAAATACAAAAAAAATCATGTGATCTATGTAGCCGATTCCATCTAAAAAGACAAAACTCGTATTGAGAGTGTGTTTGTAACTTGTGAGTTAAGGTTTTCAAGGGGAAGGGAATGGTTTGAAGTGTAATTATGAATTCATTTAACTACCCTTCTCTTCCTTCCCTCCCTTTCCTTCAAGAACCCAATCTTGCCAAAAATTCATAGGAAGAAGAAGTGAAGAGATCAAAGGTATTCAGAGTAATGAATACACATAAAATTTGCTACATGATTTAAAGAAGAAAATGGGGTTGATACAAGGATAGTAGACATTGATATGATGAATCTATTCTATACCAAAGGGATATTAAGGATACACATGCCTCTTTTTTCAGAGATTTTTTCAAATAAGGATACTTATGCCTCTTATACAGAAGATACAACTAAATGGAAACAAATGGTGTTCAGCAAGATCAACTTGACTTAATTTATATCTCACAATACCATTCTATTCAGTTCCAGTGATTTTCTTCTTCAGTCCATCAATATCCTCAGCTAGCTCCTTTCTGCTAGACTGTATCAAAGTAAAACACTTTGTTACTTAAATGTTCAATCTCATAATGGTTTGACATGTGTGACCGATTAACCAAGGCTTTTTTGCGCAGAACAAAATGCGTTAACGTTCTAAACTACCCTCTATTCCGTTTCAAAAATAGTATGTGCATACAAAAAGTCAACCACTCTGTATTTGTGTATAAATACGTATGCTGTGTAACTCATTTTCAGTGTGTATTTTGTATCTTAACATGTATTCTATACGGGTGACTAATATTTTGTGTACACATAGCATGGTTAATTCCATTTTACCTATCATTGCCACTTTTTAATATGATCTAAGGATGTACTAGAAAACGACAGTGATAGATTGTATCTGGCAAGTTTGTCGAGACAAATACAACGACACTAAGACTCGACAAAATTCTATGTTTCGATATTTTAGGTGGTTAGAAATTGGCAAATTTTGTCCATCCTTATAGAGACATTTAGCATGTTACTATATCTGTCTCTTTCTCCAGACACTGTTTGTATCTCCCAAAATCTTTGTATTTTTGTCTTGAGACAGTTATCTATCAGTGATGGAGGGAGTAGTAAAGTATCATGATGCATTTTACTTACCTTAAACAGAAGGTATCGGTAGACGAACCATCCAGTGTACCCTAGCCCTACCAACTCCATAATCTTTGGAAGCTGAAACAATGTAAAGATTACTTTAAGGTTGTTTCGCCGAGCCTTCTAGAGGATAAAGGGATTACAAAATATGAAAAGAAGTGAATTAAATTCATGAAAGAGTTATGACTTACCAAGGGAACTGAGTTTATTGCACCAACAAGAATTGAAGATAGCCAAACAGCAACTATGGCGCCGCCACCATAAAGAAGTACTGTGGACTTGTTTTCAACAGCATCCCACTGATAATGAGTAATGTAGGGATATTATATCCTCTTGGTTAAAGAAATATTGGCAAATTCAAATATTGGAATTGCAAGGTTGTCAATTTGTCAAATGAAAGTTCTATAGATCAAATTAAATCGTTCAAAATTTTCAATCAGTAAGCTTGCTTGCCTTTTCCTTCAAATCTGTGAACAACTCGTTCGCGTCTACTGAACCAGATTCCTCCGACGAAGCTCTTGTTTGAAGCAGACAAGGTTTTTGGGACCCTAAAGAGGGAGGCAATAAGAAAATAATTTTAGCACTGTTAAAAGACAAACAAAAGGCACCGTGATTAAACTTAATAACT
Source organism: Arachis stenosperma (assembly GCF_014773155.1). Classification (NCBI taxonomy): domain Eukaryota; kingdom Viridiplantae; phylum Streptophyta; class Magnoliopsida; order Fabales; family Fabaceae; genus Arachis; species Arachis stenosperma. The sequence goes on from NC_080378.1 coordinate 4,351,103, forward strand.
ATAATAACTAAAATGGAACAAATCGTAGGAATACTAGCACATTCGGTTTTCCACTCGGAATCACAAAACCATGGTTTGGAGTTTCAACATTCCCAAACTGGAAAAATAAAAACACTATGAGACGCGCAAAGGTAGGAAGGAGGCACTTGTGGTAAACTAAAACTACAATTATGAACTAAAAGTTAGGCAAAACAAGTGTATAAACCTCTAAGACAATTATGAACTAAAAGTTCATTGCCCAATTCACATAGCAAATTAGGCAACCACACCAGCTCCTAATCATGTTTACCAGCCTCAATTTCAAAATGCAAAATCCTTTCAATTTCAGTTACTTTGCATTAGCATCTCCTCTGAAATAGTCAGCAGAATCAATCATATTATGGAATAAGGGCACATCACTATCTGATCTGCCACTAAAATCTCTCATTCACAATAATCTAGTACTAACCACTAAGAATTTACTCAGTAGTAAAGAAATATATACAAATATTAAAGGGTAAACTATACTAACCTCGTGTTATATCTCACATGACACTCCTCCATTTATAAAAGTACATACTAATCTCCTTGAAATTTAAGTTATATGACACTCCTCACTCTTTCTTGCATTGTTATTTGAAATATGCAGCAACATCTTAATGCTAAGGGATTTGAGCTCAATGATACTGTGATATAAAAATCAACCATAAATCCATAATTCATGTGGTTTTGAAGTTAACAATTCTTAAAAAGGAAATAGCAACAATGATTATAAAGCCATGAAGGGCACTTCATAGGATTCAATTTCAAATTTTCAGCCCAAACCAAATCTAATTGAAAGCTCACACCCCAGTATCTTTGACTCACAAAGTTTGAAACTTTATTTGCAATATCTAAGAATTCAACCCAAAAGAAAAGAAAAACATAAACTTTAAGGAATGGGTACCTGAAAAGTGTTTGAGGGAAGTTGAGAAGAAAGGGGTGGTGGTGAAGGAGGTGGTGGAGAGGCGTGGAGGAAGATAAGGCAAAGCAGAGCAGCGTGCAACGTTGGTGGTGGTCGGAATCCTAGGATGGAGGAGCACGGTGGTGGCAGCCGCCGCCATTATTAAAAGTTATTGTTGTGTTGTAGCTTGAGAAATGAGAAGAGTTTGTGAGTGATGATCCTGTTCCTATCTATCCTCAAAACAATCAAAATTTAGAACTTTGGTTGGTGCGACTTTGTTTGTTTACTTGCCAAAGTGATTGAAGGTTATTGGATATCCAATCCAATATGAGTCAACAAGGTGACACGTGGATCACCCTTGCTTTCTCATTGGTTGCTTCCCTATCTTCAAAATCCACATCTCAAATAGTGGAGAGAGTACGTGACTGAATTTGACAAAATTTAGTAACCATTTTAATGACTTATACAGTTATATATTCATAAGAGTTTGATGAGTTTTAAGTTTTAACTAACTTGATTAAATTCATTTGTGTATCTAATTAAATGTGGAGAGTTTAAACTCAATTTATAAATACAAGAATAGAAATTAATTTGTGTTAATAATGAATTCACTCATTTTCTTAAACAAGTGTTGAGAGTTTGAATTTTAATTTATACATATAATAAATTCTTAAATAAAATTCAAATTTCTTGTCCACACAACAACCACAACAACAACATAGGCATTACATACTCGCCCACACGTGTGTATTGCTGCATTAAAGTTCTTTTTTTTTTTTTTGGGTCACGGCTGCATTGAAGTGTTTGTGTGTGCCGTTGGAGTAGAACGAAAAGAAAGAAAGGTTATGGGTTTGGCCCATCGCGATTGTTTCTTTTTTGTTTGTTTTTTATTAGGCCCTACAGAGGAAGTATGGGAATGATTTCCATAAATATCTTGAAGATCTTCCTTGCACACCAGACGACACCCAGCCTGCACTATTCTCAATGAACGGCCAGGCCAACTCCTCAAACCAAATCCATAACCTGTATGCATTCTTTCAAGGTATTCTCCAATGGACAGAAAGAGAATGTAAAGGTGAGGTTGTTTTGCCTCCAGAAGAGGAACACTCCTGGTGATCACGTGAGACTCACCCCTCCAATCATCTTTATCCGGTACCATTATTTTGTTGGCTGATGTTTGTGTTGCCGTGTAACAAGTGATCCATGTACGGTAATACTTCTGAGGCCGATCCGCTACCAGCAAGAAACAGAGAGCATATCCCAGCCATTCAGTTGGAGGAGAAGGATGAGGAAATGGTATTTCTGCAAAGGAAGAGGACTTTTGAGGTGCAAACCATGATGGAATTTCATTGCCTGTGATAAGCATGTCGAATGGTGTTCTCGGAAAGCAAATCCCCTGAAATTAACATTTTTTTTCCGATAGTTAAGGAACGTGTGATTCTCCGAAGAGAGTAGCCACAATTTCACAAAGACACACAGGAAATAACACAAGCAAAAATAAAAGAGACCTGAAATTGGCATAGAATTGCAATATTGAATAATTGACAGGAATGGATAATTATGTCAAGAAATAGTAGGGTTACAAACCTTCCGTTCTCTTGGTAAGTGCCATTGTACAGGTGATGCAAAAATGCTGCATTTGCTAGATGGATGGAATGTAGAAGTTACCAATGAGGCACAGTTGATTGCATCTATTCTTTTTATGCTTAATGGAAATAAAGGTAGTTCTTCAATGGCAGTATTGCTTGCATAAAGTTCTTCCAGATTATTCATTTCCTGTAGGCACTCTGGCAAGCTACTGAGTTTCGAGCAATTAGAAACATTAAGAACTTTGAGGGACTTCAACTTATGAATGGTATCCGGAAGGCAAACAAGATACATGCAATTCTGTAAATGCAAAAGAACAAGTCCAACCAGACATCCTAGTGATGAAGGTAGCTCTGTTACAGCAGTTCCATCCAAATGAAGCTCTGCTAGATGTCCCATGCAATTCCCAAAGTCTGGGACAGTGTTCATGTTTGAGCAACCAGAAAGATTTAAAACCTTTAATGAACTCATCTCCATTTTACCTGGAAGAGCTTTGAGCCTTTTGCAGCCTTTTAAGTTCAATTGAACAAGTTTCTTGAGGTGCATAACAGATGAGTGGATTTCGGTTAGGCTTGTACAATGTTCAAGAACTAATGATTCGAGATTCGGAACCTCCACAAAGTCAGGGGTTTGGTTTAGGTTATATGAAAAACTCAAGTTGATGCACTTCAACTTATGTAAAATCTGATCAAAAGTATACATGTGAAAGCAAAATTTCAATGTTATTGTGATTTGTGAACATCACTAAAACATAGTTTGAAAAAAGCACTTAACCAAGGGATTTTACCTTTGTTCCGTGCCAAAGTTGTTCAATTTTGCTGCAAGACAAATTGATGTCAACAACATCCAGTTGATCAGTAAGTGGCAGAGTTTTCAGAGGGCATTCTTGCCAGTCAAGAACTCTGAGTGCATAAGGAAGGCAATCAAGGCCATGGGAAAGACGATACACATTACGTATCTTTAGCAACCTTAGGTTGCTGGTCTTGGAGAAAGCTTCAGAGCTCCATCTTGCTTCATTTGGTTGAGCATAGTGTATTATTGCTTGAATTGCTTCAGTTCCCTAACATTCAGAATTGTATTTACTCAATAGTGCAATATTGTTGATTAAAAGATAAAACAAATGTTTAAAGAAAAAGAAATATCGCATGCCATTTTTTGTTGATCTAAAACCAATGGCACAAACCTTATTTTGTGACAACACACGGCTGATGTCATCATGAGACCACAATCTACTACGTTTTCCTGGATCATTTGGAGATTCTTGAAACACTATATTCTTTCCCATTTCTTCAAGTAAATCATGCATTTCCAATTGATTACGCCTACCAAGAGTGACCAAAGATTTGTCAATCAAAATATCAATTCCAATTTGTGGAAAATGACCACAATTTTCTAACACTTCTACTACGTCATCCTTGTCAATGCCTTTGAAGAAACAAGCAACATCCAAAAACATTTCTCTCTCTGTGCTAGCCAAACTTTCAAAACTTATTTTCAATGAATTTTGGATTTCAGGGTGTGGAGAACTTCTTAATTGGTTTAAAGCACTATCCCAAGCCACAGGAGTTCTTCCACAAAGATGGGATCCCAATACTTCAAGTGCCAATGGAAGGCCTCTTGTGTATTGAACCACTTCGCTGCACAAATTCTGATATTGGCTTTTGGGTTGATCTTGTTTAAAAGCTTTCAGACAGAATAAATGAAGGGCTTCTTCCTGAACTAAGCCTTCAAGCTCGCATGTCTGATGCACACCATGTATCACTAGCAGATGCTTATCTCTAGTAGTGATTATTATTCTGCTACCGGGACCAAACCATTCTTGTTTTCCGGCTAAGTTCTCTAATTGGCTTCTTTCACTTATATCATCAAGAACAAGGAGGACCTTTTTGTTGTGCAAAGAGTTTGCTATTATTTTTACCCCATCAAACAAATTATGAAAGTAATTACTTCTTACAGAAAGATGAGAAAGAAGTTCCCTTTGGATGTGAACTATGCCATTTTTTGCAGAAACCTCTCTAATGTTTGCAAGAAAGCAACTAAAGTTGAACTGCTCTTTGATTGATTCATATATTAATCTGGCAGTTGTTGTTTTTCCTATGCCTCCCATGCCCCATATACCTATGAAGCGAATGTCATCCAACTGCATACCGATGAGTGAATTCAACTTTTTCATCCTTGATTCAACACCAACGAGGTTTCCTACCCATGATGGCAACTTAGGAATCAGTAATTTTTGTATGTGATCAACAATTCTTTCAATCAATGCTGCCTCATGACTGCATGGAGGGAGAAAAAATATAGGCTATGATTATAAATTTCGCATGTCCATGGTTAGGCCTCAAGTTTAATTTTCATGTACTCAAGAATTAATGAATGGATCACAACTTGGATTTTTATGCATCGTCTATTTTCTATATACAATGATGACTTATCATTTGAACAAAGAGAAAATTCGAAAACTCGAAGACTACTGTCTACTGCACATTTGATGTGTGCTCGAATCATTTACAAAACCATTCCTTCTTGATTTTTTATATAACTTCTAAACATTATAATGAAAATAGATGGTTATGACTTATGCATGACTCTAGAGTATGAGTTAAATCTACTCCTTAAAACTTGAAATACTTGACTATGGGCCAAGAAAATAAACTAGTATATATAGAAGGGATTGATCACTTTAACTATGTTTGGTGTCCAATTCTCTCATTTTGGTACCAAAAGAATAAGAAAAGCTCAGATCACTAGGGTAAAAAATAATCAAAGTTGCTAGTATAACAAAATGAATGACAAGAGAACTCACTTATCTTTGGAGTCCCAACCGGAATAACTTGCAACTTTTTGCAATGCATCTCTCCATCTTTGGACTTTCCCCTTCTCTTCTTTGAACCTGTCTTCATGTTTTCTGAAAGCTTCTTCAAAGGTTCCTCTCTGATACCTTACATCAGAGGATTCTACACCATAGAAGATAGGAAAAACCACTTGGTTGAACTTTTCCCTGCACTCAACGATGTTTTGCAGCTCATCCAAGCACCATCTTGAGGAAGCATAGTTTGGTGAGAGGACAACAAGCGCAAACATGGACTCTTGAATTCCCTTGATGAGCCCTTCAGATATGATTTCCCCACTCTCAAGGTCATGATCATCCTTGAAAGTTTTGATACAACCCCTTCTTTCCAGTGCAGCATAAAGGTGATCTGTGAAGCCTTTTCTGGTGTCTGCACCCCTGAAACTGATGAATACATGGTTGATCCATCTACGGGTCTTGATGGAGGGAGAGGGAGAGGAAGAAGAAGGTACATCAGTGATCATTGCTGATTCAAGAGTTGACTTTGATTTTGATGGTATTGTTAAGAGTATGAATATGGTCTTTTTAAGAGCCTTGGTAGGAATGTGTGTGGAAATTGGAATCACTGGATCGGGGAAACTTCAGATACAGTTGCAGAAGTTCTAATTGGAAGAAGGCTGAAGAAAACGCGGATGGCAAGGGACAATTTCTCAGAAAGTGTGTTGGTAGGCTCCATCTTCCATGAAACAGATTGTTTGACATAAAGTGATGTCAAATTTTCAATAAAGTAAAAGTATTTGAAATAACATCATGTCGCTGTGATATTTGTCATTTGGACAAAGATTTGAGTTAAACTCTAAAATAGTCTTTGAAACCTAAGATTTCAATTGCACCAATTAAAATTGAAAAAAATGCACTATATTAGTTCGGACCTATTTTTCATTAACGACGTGATGACATGGCATGATGACGTGAACGGTAAGTGACATGTGTCACTTCATGATTTGGTCACGTATAATGATATAATAATGTGGTGACTAGTGACACGTGGCATGCTGACGTGGATGGTTGTGCCACATGTCACAATGTTATTTGGCCACGTGTCCAGTTGTACCATGTATCGCAACAGTATTCGTTCATGTGTCATCCATTATATCATCGCTATATATGCACCAAATTAATCCCTCACTTTACATTAAGTGACTCATTTTAATCCCTGAAATTGAATGTCGTGCACCAAATTAGTCCCTTCACCAGTTTTTTCGATATTTTTTTTGAAAATCGAAAGGTAAATAATCCCTTCTTCTATGTTATCACTTATCACATAATAAGTTTAATTACACACGTATTTAACATATAAAATATTTTTTCATATGTTTTATTTGAATATAGAGCATTACCTCAATTAAATTCTAAATAATTAACTTATCGCATCATTTTCTTTCTCATAGAACTATAAAACTTGAGAAACACTTGTGTAGTCCTAAAGTATATTTCATATGTGTTCCAAAAGCGTATTTTTATGTGTTGGGATTGGTTAAATATGATTATTTCAAGTGTTAAAATATATGGGAAAAAGACAGATAGGTCCCTGACTTTTCAAACTTTTGACAAATACATCCCTGACAAAATTTAAATACAAAGTCCCTGACTTTAACAAACGGAGGACAATTTAGTCCTTCCGTCTATTTGCCTCTCATACACATAACGGAACTTGCTGACGTGGCTGAAACGGTGTACAGGTGTTCGTTACGGTGCCACGTTGGAAGGGGAAAAAAGTTCGAAGGACAAATAAGTCCTTGACGTCATTTTACAAATAAAGTTCAAAGGACAAATAGGTCCTTGAAAATTTTTTTTTCATTATACTTCTATTATGCTTCTATTATGAGAATTTAGTTTATAAAATTAGACTAATTTTTTTTGTATGAAAAAAATATTGGTGTTTTTGTTGAAAATGGGAGAATGTGGTGTAATTATAGATGGGTGGATTTTTTTTGTGGGATGTCAACACGTGGGGGGCGTGGTGAACACGTGGCATCATTCTGGCCAACACGTGGGGGACGTGTTGAACACGTGGCAGCATCTTAGCCAGCACGTGGGGCGTGTTGAATAATTTCCACAATACTGTAATACACTTCAAATGTCAATATTCAACCAAAACACCAATTTTCTTTCCATATTAAAAATAATTTCTGATAAAATTATGCTTGTATTTTGAAATCTAGTTAACTTGTTTTATTCTACAATTTAAATTATTTGTATTAAAATTGTAAAAATTGGGCTTGTTATGTTTCTACTCTTTTTCTTAAATTGCATTAGTTTAGTTTTAGTACATTTGTGTATTATATTAGAATTTGTTAAATTGCATTAGTTCAGTTTTCATCATACCAGTGGCATTAGTTAGCATCAATTTATTTATGCATCAAGTTAGCATTAGTTCATTTGTGCATCATTCATGTATTAAGTTAGCATTACTGCATTTGTGTATTATATTAAAACTAGTATTTTTATGCATAATAACATTACGAGAATATATTTTTTTTTTAAATTATAGTTCACTTTGTTCTAACAGTATAAATTATGCATGACACAAAAGATTTATAAAATCAAACTACTTTTACAAAAAAGTCGTAAGTTGACAAAAGTTTTTGACTAAGAAGACCAAGATATCTACAGATAAAAAATTAAATAATAAGATTTTTAGTTATTATTTTTATATGGAAAAGTCTAATTTTTTATTAGTAATTAATTTTAACATTCGTTATCTAAAATTTAAAATAATTTAATGTGTATAATTTTACATTTAAAATATTTTAATTGTAAAAAAATATCGAATGACATATTTTGATTTGTCAAATTACTAATATAAAATATAATTATATATAGAGTAAAAATAGTAGAGAGAAATATAAAAATGGAGAGAGGTAGATGAGAGAATTTAGGAAATGAGTTTATTAATTTTGAAAAAAAAAATTCTCAAGGACCTACTTGTCCTTCGAACTTTATTTGTAAAATGACGTCAAGGACTTATTTGTCCTTCGAACTTTTTTCCTCTTCCAACGTGGCACCGTAACGGACACCTGGACACCGTTTCAGCCACGTCAGCCAGTTCCGTTAGGTGTATGAGAGACAAATAGACGGAAGGACTAAATTGTCCTCCGTTTGTTAAAGTCAGAGACTTTTTTGTATTTAAATTTTGTCAGAGATGTATTTGTCAAAAGTTTAAAAAGTCAGGGACCTATTTGTCTTTTTCCCAAAATATATAAAGCATACCTATTGCATAATAAAAAACATGAGAGAAAATAATTTATCTTCTAATTTCAAAAGAGTATTAGAGGAATTCTTTTAAAAATACATTAATAAATATTCCTATTGGAGGTACTGACTTGATAAAAAAATCCCCCCTTAAGTAAATAATTACTAGTATCCCTTTGTTAGATTTCAATCTATTCTAATTCTAATTGAAATAATTAACTGAATTAGCAATAATTTTCATGAGATGAATCACTACAATCAATGAAATATTACTTCAGCTGTTTTCTTTGGTTACCAAAATATACTCAATATTCAATTCAACATCCAAACGAATGAAATTGTTATTATAATGTTGCATATAACGAGCTTTGTAGCTAAAAAAGCATACTGTTTAACAAACATCTCATTGTAAATTATCTGGTAATTTCAAAGGGAAAAAGGAAATTTGGGTCTTCTCATCAGTTTGTTTTAAGCTTCGAAGCAAAGCACTCTCAAAATCTTGAAGACACAACATTTGAGCAGAAAATGATACCTAGCCGGAGCCTTCAACCTTCCATATAAAAAAAAAAGAGTTTAATCAGTACACAGTACTTTCATGCAAACCAAAGCTATCACTTCCAACATAGAGTTTTATTTCAACTGAATCTTTCAAAATCAAATCTGTCTCAACTTTTTGGCAGAATGTAAAATGCAGGAAATGTGTATGTTGAGATTGATTATCTTGTATACAATTCCAAACACATTTTGTGCCTCTATCTTTATAGTTTTGTTCATGTTCTTGCCACCAAACACAGCCGAGAGTAATTATTCTAGTTTCAACATGCTTATAGACTATAGTGTTTGTATAATTGATTTGAGATTTGCATAGCCTGAACTTTAAGAATTCTCAGATTTGCATAGTTAAGAGAAAGTAGGATTTATAAGAACATAGTCAAAGCACAAGTGGGTAGGTTTGATGCAGAATATGCTCGAAAAAAATGATATCAATGTTTGTTCGCGAGGAACTTTTTTTTTTATTTGTAGAAAGTAAAGGTTTTAAAGAATATTTGGCAGTTTTGCAACCAGGATTCAATACTCTTTCACGTATTACGTTGGCACGTGACATCTTGATGCTCTAGAAAACAATTGTTGGAAATAAGTAGTATGACCACAATCCAATCAATTATGTATCAAATAATTTGTTATTATTATTATATTAAAATATTAATATAATAACGTCCTAAATTAAATTTAGAGATTTATTATTATGATAGTGATCATAATATTGAGAAATAAATCTTTTATAATTTAATCTAAATTGTTCTTGGTCATAGGATTATTAAAAAGGGCATTAATAATCCAAAATTATATATATATATATATATATATATATATATATATATATATATATATATATATAAGGGTAAAAACCTAAATGAGCCAAGGAGAGCTCAAAATTACCTAAATCAGCCAAATGGAAAATCAAGACGTGAATCAACCAGGACGAATTATTATATAATTCGAATCAATATGATTCGAATTTGATTTGCATGTAATTCGAATCATATCAATTCGAATTACTAGGAAGCCAAAATGTGAATGAAGTTCGAAACAACTTGTTTCGAATTACACCAAGCTAATTCGAATCTAGTTAATTCGAATTAGTAGGAGAAGTGGCTATTAGAAGAATTCGAATCAAGTTGATTCGAATTAGGTGAAATTGGAGTTCCATAGTAATTCGAATCAAGTTGATTCGAATTACAAGAGATTTGGCTATAAAAGGAGTTCGAGCCAACTTCATTCGAATCACTTTCTCATTCTCCAACCCCACCAAATCCCAGAGAAAAAGACCAACGTTCAGTACGAGTGCGACCAGAACGGCTGTTTCTGTCGATAGGGGACGATCCGGGAAGGCTTTATCGTTTGGATGGCGTAGCTCATATCGCCGGTGTGATCAACGACGAGGTTAGTGATTTCTGTAAGCGGCTTATGATAACGGTATTTGTTAATGGTTTTTTATAATGGTTTATGTTACTGTTAGTGGTTTATGATAGTGGTTTAGGAAAGTAGTGTAGGGTAGTGGTTTTTGATAATGGTTTTTGTTAATGGTTTTGTTGTAGCGGTTTATTGTTAATGGTTTTTGTTAACGGTTTAGGAAAATAGTGTAGGCTAGTGGTTTTTGTTGATGGTTTTTGTTAATGGTTTTTGTTAATGGTTTTGTTTTAGCGGTTTATTGTTAATGGTTTTTGTTGATGGTTTTTGTTAATGGTTTTTGTTAATGGTTTTGTTTTAGCGGTTTATTGTTAATGGTTTTTGTTAATGGTTTTTGTTAATGGTTTATTGTTGATGGTTTTTGTTAATGGTTTTTGTTAATGGTTTTGTTTTAGCGGTTTGTTGTTAATGGTGTTTGTTAATTTAGTGGTTTGTGCATCTGTTCTAATTATGCGGTTTATGTACTGGCCAGCCTCGTCGTTGCATATCCAGTGTTAGGCGGCAACAGGGGATGCGTCTTGATGAGAGGTATGTCCCGTACTTGCAGATGGCGGGACTTTACCATCTTGCGAGACTGAACGACAGATGGTTCCGACTAGACGAGCCCCTAGTCAGCGCATTCGTCGAGAGGTGGCGGCCTGAGACGCATACCTTCCACATGCCGTTCGGAGAGTGCACTATCACGCTTCAGGACGTCGCATACCAGCTGGGGTTGCCAGTCGACGGAGACTATGTTAGTGGTTGCCTTACGGACTTCCACCTTTACATTGAGGGTGGGAGACCTGCTTGGCAGTGGTTCCATGAGTTGCTCGGTGTTTTACCTCCGGAGAACCAGGTGCAGAAATTCGCAGTGAACTGCACCTGGTTTCAGGAGACATTCGCGGAGTGTCCAGATGGGGCAGATGAAGAGACAGTTAGGCGATATGTCCGGGCCTACATCATGATGTTATTGGGTACGCAGCTGTTTGCCGACAAGTCCGGCAATCGTATACACATCAGATGGCTACCATATGTTGCTCGGCTTGAGGAGATGGGTCGCTACAGTTGGGCGTCGGCGGCACTAGCATGGCTGTACAGGTGCATGTGCCGAGTCGCCAACAGACATGTTGTGAAGTTAGCTGGCCCATTACAGTTATTACAGTCATGGATCTTCTGGAGGTTTCCCACACTCAGACCATCTGGGTATGATGAGATCAGCTGGCCCCTTGCCTCGAGGTACCGTTATTGTTTTGTACTAGATATTCTTCTTGTTATTATTTTGTAGTTATGACCTAAATTCTTCTGTTTTCTTGTACGCAGATGGTCTGGTTACAACCCTGGGATTAGCAACAAGGGACCTCGGGTACAGATGGCTCGCATGAAGATCGACTTGTTACAGCCTCGGCAGGTAAGTAAGCAGATCTTTTGTGTATCTGAAGTCAGTGTTTCAATTTATATCGCTTAACTGAAAGTACAAACGATTTGACTTTGATTTTTTCAGTTCATATGGATGCCCTATAGCGCAGTCGATGTCATCCAGGTTGTCCATCCTGAGGTGTTGGAGCCTCGGCATACGATGTTGTGGCGATGCAGGACGTCGCTGATTTATTTTGCGGTTGTGGAGTGGCATCAGGTTGATAGAGTTTTACCTCAGTTTGGTGGCGTTCAGCCCATACCGTCTCCCGCCCTGAACATCGACTTCCTGATGTCGAAGGACGGGAGAGGAGGTGACCGTTGGTTCCCGGCACAGTACCCTGAGTGGCATCTTTACTGGCAGGAGCGTGCTGATTATATTCTACAGTTTGACATCGTGCCCGACCCTGGACCGTCACATGAGTTCTTGACATGGTGGTATCAGCACGGGAAGAGGTTTTTATCGCCGGAGATGTTATTGGGGGATCCGAGAGGTGTTCCTATTCCAGATGAGACGACGCAGAGGGGTGCAGGCCGACTTCCAGACATGGACCGGGTAGAGGATGTTCCTGACAGACGTCGCATTGAGAGGAGAGCACGAGTTGGGACACGTCGTAGCCAGCGCGAGTGGAACTGGGTAGATCAGGCTATGGATGCCGGAGACGACCCAGTTAGGGGTGGGGGGAGAGTTCGTGGTCGTGGAGGCAGGAGGAGGGTAGGTCCTGCTAGACAGGGTGCCCAGATGCCGGGGGGAGGTGATGTTGCGGGGGTTGATAGGGCGCATTAGGGCGGGCATGATGGTGGGTCCCCTGGATCTGGTATGGGAGATCCCACGAGTCACACTGATGCTGGGCTTGGTGGTGGAGGTCTTGGAGATTACTTCGTAGGTGTTCCCGGTGATGATCATACCCTTCAGGATAGTACGCCATGGGTGAGTCCTGGCTCGATGTTTGGAGACTTACTTGCTAGTGATGGCATTGTGCACGAGTTTGGCGGACCACATTTCCTTGAGGATATCCGTACGATCATGCAGGAGGATGAGGCTGCAGCAGGACGGGTTCATACTACAGGGACACAGGCACCGCTGGACGTTGATCTGAATGAGCCTGCGACGGTAGCTCCTGCGCATCCTTTTGCCATGGGTGGGACCCCAGCATCGGCGCAGAGTATTGGATCACACTCAGTTGCCGGCCCGTCATCATTCAGACCCGTCCATGTACCGCCTATGACCCCGAGACACCCAGTTCCTGATGACAGCGACGAGTCGATTGAGGATGAGGAGCCACTTATTCGTAGGGGCTACCGGACACGGGTGCCACGACGTTGCGGCACTGGATCGCACTTGTTTAGATGATTCATGGATGGTGGTGTATGTCTTGTTGTTATATTTATATTGTGTACTTTGTTGGTTTGTTATTGTTGTTATGGTACGTACTTTGTTATTGGGTTATTTGAATTTATGTTATGTAGTCTCATTTACGTCGATGTATTATACTTTTATGTTATGATTTATAGTTTCGTGTTATGTTATTCGTTATCGGTCATACCATGATATAATGTTGTTTGTTCTAGTTATAAATTTCAAAGATTTAAAATACATTCAGCAGGAATAGTTGGTACAAATAACAACTTTCATTACACATACGAAACAAAGTTCTTCCATACAAGTTGTAATACATTAAAAGTTATAAACGAATATAGGACAAGTGCTACTACAATAAGAAACAAACACATACATAGCAAATCGCCTACTGATCTCTAGCAGTCCCGCTGGGGCCTGCGGCTTGTGGACAACTACGCCTGGTGTGACCTGGCTGCCTGCATAGGCCACATCTCTTTGGCCGGTTCGGATCTGCTTCATCCATGTTGGTTCGAATTCTTGTGGATCTAGGACGACCCTCCCTCGCACGCCTCATACTCGGATCCGGTATAACGGTAGGCCCGGCATAAGGTGGCCAGAAATCCTCCGGAATGGGAGGGACAAATCCCATCTGATATACACCGAATACGGAGCTAAGGCGATATACCTCGTGGACGTACGGCTGCCATGTAAGCCGTGAATATGCACAGCATACCAGTGCGTGCGGACAGGGAAAATAAAGTGCTTGGAAGTATCCACAATCACAAGTCTTACACCCTAATGAGACCCTGTACGTACCAAGAGAGAATGAGCCTGTCGGAGTCGTCTCAGCAACGGTGTACTCCGAGTTATCCCTGTCGTAAACAGTCACCGTGAAATGCCTGGCTGTTCTCAGGTTGGCCTCGATACACTTTACTAGGTATTGACTGAATTGTTGTCCAGTACCCATCTGAGCTTCGGCCTCCCTACCCTTACGGACAAATAGCTCAGCAAGCCTTCCATATGTGGCCTTCACCAGGGAGCAAACAGGGAGGTTTCTAACCCCCTTCAGGATTGAGTTGACACACTCCGAAATATTGGTCGTCATGTGCCCGAATCTCCGACCCTCATCACAGTGCTGTGTCCACAACGAATACTCAATTCGGTTGGCCCAATCACACATGGCTGGATTCTCAGAGCGCAGAATGTCAAACCAGTAGTCGAACTCCACCTCGGTCTTGACATATGCGGCGTTAACAAGAAGCCTCCGGGCATCTTTTCCCTTGAACGTCAAGGCAAAATTCGCTGCAACGTGTCGAATGCAGAACGCCCGGTACGCAGCAGGCGGTAGCCATCCCCCATCCGGGGCCTCGAGGGCTGCCTTTATGCCGTTATGCCTATCTGAAATAACTAACAGACCCGGCTGAGGTGTCACGTGCTCACGGAGGTGGGAAAGAAAGAAAGACCATGACTCAGCATTCTCACCCTCAACTAGTGCAAATGCCATGGGGAGGATGTTCGAGTTTCCGTCTTGTGCAATGGCGACCAGCAGTGTTCCCCCATACTTCCCATATAAATGGGTGCCATCAATACTCACCAAAGGCTTGCAATGATGGAATGCCTGGATACAAGGGGGGAAAGTCCAGAACAGCCTATGAAAATAAACCTGAGAATCGTCAACCTGTCCCCCAACTCGAACAGGGCAAGTCCTGAGGACGGCTACAGTGCCAGGCATCGTCAGCTGAACTCCTAAAACCCACCTAGGGAGCTCATTGTACGACTCGTCCCAGTCCCCATATATCACGGCAACGGCCTTCTGCTTCGCCATCCATACCCTCCTGTACGTTGGCCTGAACCCAAAGTGTGCGGCCGTGGCATTTTGGAGCACCTTGATGTTCACACCTGCATCAGCCCTAACCATCGGCATAACGAAGGTGGATATGACATGGTAGTCCAGACTCCTATGGTCGCTGGAGATGGAGCTGGCAAGACATGTATGCGGTCCGTTGTATCGCTTCACTTCCCAGATACCCTTCCGCTGTCGGAGACTCAACCGAATTAGCCATGTGCACCCATTCCCAAACTCAGAACACTTTCCCACATACCTGCGGTAGTCTGACTCAACGACCTTGTACTGGACCCCTCGGCGGATACTGTAGGTCTTCACACTCAACAGCGCCTCATCTTTATCCTGAAATTGTTGGCCAACCTGAAACTCGTTCATACCGGCAGACCCCTCAGTATCTCTAGCACCAAATCCTGAGGCCTGCAGAGCATTGTCGTCCTGCCGCATGGCATCCAGGTCCAATGAGGAAAAATGGGGTGGATACTGCTGTGTGCCAGAACTAGATCCACCTGTAGCCCTTGTCGGAACAGTAGTTCCAACATCATCGCCGCTTTCATCAGCGATCATATCCGGCTCCACGTCATCGTCATCTGGATCATCAAACAAACCATCTTCAACACCAGCCGGTGTGGGACAATGTACCTCGGTGGGAATATGTTCCCCATACCGAACCTCGTCTCCAACATTGCCGCTCAGATCAACGGCAAACGAAGGGGACGCAACAGGCTGCATCGGTGGCTCATACACAGGAGCAGAGGATGAAGCAACAGCAGGTCTCGAGCTCGAGCCGGCAATCGCGGCTATCGTAGTGGCATTCCGGTTCGAACCACCCGAGCTAGATACCACATCAACCAACTTTGCCAACAGCTCTGGTGTCCTTACCTCGGGAAACTGCCTACGAGAAAGAAACATAACCTGCAAGTCCTCGTCACTACCGATTGTGAAACAATCAAACTTCACGGTGTCATGGAGCACCGCTGTTGGAATGCGGTAGAAAAACTTCTTGACCCTCTTAACGCCTTCAACACCCAGCTTCTCTAGCACAGAGCTAACAAGTGCATCGTAGGTGGTTGCCGGCGTCACGATAATACATAGGGGATCCTTATCAGTGAACTTCACTCCTGACCGAGTTTTTCTCTTAATCGACCCTCTGTAATGTACCAGAACTAGGAAACTCTCCTCACTAGCCATCTCAACTCTTTGTTGAGAGCAACGGGTTCACAGCATATATATACAGACCAGGCTCGCACTATATATATATAATTCGAATCTATATGTTTCGAATTATGTAGTGTCAAAACCTAACCTAGTAATTCGAATCAACTTGATTCGAATTACTTAACAATGTGCCTTCATAGTAATTCGAATTAACTAGATTCGAATTAGCTTGGTGTAATTCGAATCAAGTTGTTTCGAACTTCATTCACATTTTGGCTTCCTAGTAATTCGAATTGATATGATTCGAATTACATGCAAATCAAATTCGAATCATATTGATTCGAATTATATAATAATTCGTCCTGGCTGATTCACGTCTTGATTTTCCATTTGGCTGATTTAGGTAATTTTGAGCTCTCCTTGGCTCATTTGGGTTTTTTACCCTATATATAATGGTCTTCATTGGATGAAGATTAACAAATCTCATTTATTAAATTATATATACATAGATGGTGCATATAGAGATATGACCATTGAACTGACTCACTTTGAGAATTCCTAATAGTTATAATTATCATATATTTGTCAATAGGATATTCTCAAGATGAACATAGTAAAGGAGTTTCCTTTGACCTTCGACTGTCATAGTAATTAACAATGTATTTATTATACTTTGATTCTGGACACCTAATACCATAGGCATAGGGTACTAGTTGAATGGATATTGGGTATAATTTAAATACTTGTCTATTCTTAATATATAAAAGTAGATACATAAGCATGCACCACATTACTTTTGAGACATTTCTTTTCTCCTACTATTGCCATGTCAACAATATTGCTTACTTGGTACAACTTTAGAATCAACCACTCAATTTTTGCCAAATCAACTATTATTTCCAAATCATTAAAAAAAATAAAATATACAAATAAAAAACAAAAAAATTGAATCCAATAACTTTGTAACCTCCAAATACATTGAATTCATATTTCTATATTTATTATATCTTACCGTTATAAACAATATAATAAATTTATAATCGCAACAATTAATTTATAAATTAAAAGTTTAAAAAATAAAAATTATATTTTATTATTATAATTATGTTTATTATAATCATTTTAATTTTTGCCAATGAGTTATACCTCAAATAGCATAGTCTCCCATATTGGTCACGAGTTCGAGTCTCTGTATCTTTGGTAAAAAAATAATTATTTTAATTTTTAGAAGTAACACTAGGTACAAAGAACTATTATTGTAGTTTTTACTTATTATTAAAAACAAATTCTATTTTATTTTACCAATATAAATTTTGAAAAGAATATTTGAAAACTAAAAAAAAATAAATTTATTAAAAGAGTATCAAAATAAAACCAAAAATATGATATTAGACATACATTTTCATATTAGATACAAATACAAAACTAAAAAATAGAATCCAATAAATTTGTAACTTCCAAATACATTGAATTTATATTCTTATATTTATTATATTTTACCGTTATAAACAATACAATAAATTTATAACCGCAACAATTAATTTTGTTAATTTTTATAAATAACTCACTAAAGATAATAAACATCCATATTACAAATGTCATAATAATATTATTAATAATCATAATAAATTTACGTTATAAGTATTTAAATTTCATACCATTTAAACTACGTATATAAGTCTCTTATCACTATTCCTTCACATAACATCAAATTTAGCACACAAAAAATTATTTTTGAACTGCAATGAGAATCTGATGATCAGGTATGACAAAAAAATCATAACATGCATCATACATTCATACTTACTCAAATACCATATACCTAATGATAACATAAATTGAATATTGGAATAGGAAAAGATCTTCACAGTTTTAGCAGCTATAAACAAAATTGATGACAAATTAGGATGGAACTATGTTAAATGTAAAAAATGTCAGAAGAAAGCAGATAAAAAAAGAAACAACTACATTTGTGGCACATGTAATCAAACATCACAATATCCAACAATAAGGTAACTCCATATACTTTTCATAATCTCATCTATCAAATTATTAGTTGCTAGCGCAATACTTATTTTAGATTCAGAATTCAATTAAAGGTTTTAGATCAAAGTGTTACAACAACTTTTGTACTATTTGATGGCGACGCAAAAAACTTATTGGGCACAACTGTTTCAAATCTAATGACATTTTAGAAAAATAATGACATTGAAGCACCATCCCATCAAGAAATTAAGGAGAAAGAAAACCATACAAATTCAAGACACATCTTCGAAAGAAGATCATACATACAAAGATGGAACCAAATAACACAATAAAAAGTGCATCAAACTCAACAATTCATAAAGAACATGTCTTCGCAAGAACCTACGACAAAAAGAAGAAAGCACAAACTCTAACAACCAACAAAAAAAAGGAGGACGAGCGCCACATAAGATAACTAAGTCTATCAACTAAAACTAATGCAAAAATCAAACCACCAAATAAAAATGTTACTTTGTACAACTCCAACATCCAAATCTTTTGTACTACAAATTATTTAAAATAAAACACCTTTTAAATTTAGCTTCAATTTACACATTTAATTTATTTCTACAAAATTGTTTTTTAATATTTATTATATACTATCATTAATTTACTGTCTCGCGCATCGCGCGGGTCGCATTCTAGTAGAATTAATGATTAGTCAATAAGAAATCCGTCAACTCTCGATAAAGAGTTTGAGCTCTATAATTATAATGACTGAGATGAATAAAACCTTGGCCAAGGGGATTGAATGATTGAAGAAATGAGTTTTTTAAGTCATTCACAATTCATTATAATAATGGTAACAAGTTAGAGTTTAACAATTAAACCATACTCTAAGAGTTAACCAAGAGTTGAAAACATGGAAGTAATTATACTTTGTTCTTTTAAGGTTCTTAGTAAAAATACATTACTTCATACTATCGGGTCGTTGAGGAGTGTTGCTAGACGCCAACCTTGATTAGTAAATTTAGTATGACTAATTTACTACCCGTTTAGTATTGAACCTATGAGGTCACACACTAACGAGTGTTCTAATCTTTGCTGTAGAATTATTTAATTATTATTTTGATTTGATCGAATAAATAATTATATTAATTCAAATGAAATATTATTATATTCTTTGCTAGCACCAAGAATATAATAACAATATGATAATTGACAATATTAAATGAGAATTGAAAATAATTAGTTATTCTATTTCTTGAATTTGAATTATAATTTTGGATGAGATCCAAATCGATTATGTTTTAAATTGTTATGATATGATTCATAAAATTTGAAGGATTCAAATTTGGAATTTTAAGATATGATTTAAATTTGAATAACAAGAATTTTATTCCCTTACCTCTACTCACATAAATGTATGTGAGCCTAATTCTTAGAGAAGAATTTTATGGTGTGCAAAGAGTTGCAAGAGGTTTCTCAATTTAGATCAGATGTCCATTGGTCAAGGAGTTGACAGCAAATGTTGGTTTTGGTGTGGATACGCATAGAGTCTTCGTACAATCGAAGAATAAAGTTTTTACTAAAGCGTCTAAAGGTATTTAGATCTGATCTATATATTATTGGAATAAAGTTTAAGCACAAAATAGATCTTTAAGGATTACTTTCTTTTCTTCCGCTGCGTGTTATGAACACATAGTAATCCTTCAACAAAGAAGGTTCAACTTCAAAAATACTTTTCTAAATACGGAAAAAGAGTTTATCTTACAACTGATAACTAGAGTTCGTGTCAGAATATGGCATATATGTGTTTGACTATTCATTTCATTGATATGGACTGGAAGTTGCAAAAGAAATACTAAATTCTTGCCGAATCACCGACTACACGAGAGAGATTATGGCTCAAAATGTTGAAGCTTGCTTAAATAACTGGAAGTTGAACAAGATCTTGAGTTTGACCATTGATAATGCATCGTCTAATGATGTAAGAGTTATGTATTTACAAAGAAAGCTGATTTCTTGAAAGAGTTCAATTTTGAATGGAGAGTATCTCCATATGCGGTGTTATGCACATATTTTAAACCTGATTGTGAAAGATGGATTAAAGGAGATTGATGATTCGGTTGCCAAAATTCAAGATGCTGCGAAGTATGTTAGATCTTCAAATTCAAGATTAACTAGGTTCAAAGTATGTATTGCACAAGAGAATATTCCACATAACAATCTTGTTTGCCTACATGTTAAAACGCGATGGAACTCTACATATTTAATGTTAGTAGTAGCCTTAAAGCATTAGAAGGTATTTCAGCTATTAGAGATGTAAGACAAAAAATTTGTTGAAGAATTAAACAAGGGAAGATGGTACCTTCAATTCAAGATTGGAATTACGCTAATTTCGTCTTACCTTTTTTAGAGATGTTTTACGATGCTACACTTTGCATCTCTGAATTCTCTTATGTCATTAGTAACTTATACATAAAAGAAGTGTTTGCTCTTGAAAGGAGAATTCAACGATATCGTGATGATGATAATTTGAGCATAAGTCTTATAGCAAGTAAGATGAAAGCAAAATACAAGTATTGGATAAATGCAAAAATTATTAACATGTTGTTGTTGATTGTCATAGTTCTAGATCCTTGCCATAAGTTGGATTATGTTGAGTGGTGCCTAGTTAATTCTTTTGGTGCAGAAGTGGGCGGTGAATTGAAGAAAAAGTTATCTTCTTGTCTTCATTCACTTTATAATTTATATCAAGGTGTAGATGAAGGAAACTAAGATGATACCCTCTCCCAACCGAGTGCAAGTGATAAAGTCAAAGAATTTATGATATGGGATTATATCGCCGATCAACCGGCTACAAATCCAATCTTAAATCTGAGCTTGATTGTTATTTGAATGAAGACTGTGAGTCAGATGATAAGCCTTTGGATATTTTAGGATGGTGGAAGGCTAATTCGAATCGGTTTTCCGCCCTAGCAAATATGGCACAAGATATATTGGTTATTCTAGTTTCAACAGTAGCTTTTGAGTTTGCTTTTAGTATGGGAAGAAGAATTATCGATCAATATCGTAGCTCATTGACTCCTAAGATGATAGAAGTCCTTGTATGTACCGAAGATTGGTTTAAAGAAGACTTTTTTCTCTTTTCTTGCACCGAGAATTTTGAAGAGTTTGAAAAGGTCGAGCAAGGTAAATTGAATGAAATTAATTATGTAGATTCAAATGATGAATAAAATTAATTAAATTATTCCATTAGTCTTTATAATTTTTAAAATTTATAATTATAGTTTTTTTGTGTGCAGATTTGATTTTATCAAAGGACAACACTTATTCAGTGGGTTCAGATTCAATTGCGCTTGAGGATGACTAGAAAATCTTGATTGTTTATGTTTTCTTTAGTTATGTTCTAAACACTTAGGTGGTAAAAATATTAGACTTACTGTTTTATATATGATTAGACTTGCTTATGTTTATGTTTATGTTTATGCTTATGCTTATGCTTACGTTGGTTTGTTTGAGTCACAACTTAGTAGCGTTGCATACCAACTTCTTGGTATGGACAGATTTGGGATTCATACCAAAAATATTTGGTGATAGATCAAAGAAATTCAATACTCCTTGGATGGGGATATTGGTGTCAACAATTATAGCGGTTGCAATGTCATCTTTTAGTTCCAATAAGATTATATCAATAGTGAATTTTTTGTATATAGGAATGGCAATACCACCTGAACTCGCGGGTACCCATCGTGTCCCGCAGCGGGGCGGGTTTTTAGCGGGGTGGGGCGGGGTTGGGTTTAGGTAATACCTGCCCCTACCCGCCCCGCTATATATATAATATATATAATTTTAATATATAATATGTATAATATATGTAAAATAATTAGTAAATAATTAATAATATTGTATCATATTTAAATTTTTATTTTAATTTATATTATATATGTGATGATAGTTATATAAATTTTGAAATTTAATTTTATTTATTAGATTTTACTAATTATAGGGACGGAGCGGGTTAGGGTTCAACGTTTTACTACCTGTGGGTAGTAGCGGGACGAGTTCTATGCGAGTAGTTGTGCGGCGGGGCGGAGTTGGATAGAGAAAAATCCGCCCCTACTCACCCCGTTGCCACCCCTACTTGTATAGTTTGGAGATGCTGTTGGATTTTGCATCGTTTCTTTGGCTTAGGAGAAAATTTTCACTATTAAAAAAGTCTTTTGAAGTGCCATTGAAAATGAAAGGTTTGATCCTAATATGTCTTATATCTTTTTTGTTTTTGGTGTATGTGATAAGTGTTGTCAGCAAAAGTTTAGAAAAATAATTATTATTTACAATGGAAGGAATTTCATTATTTACAAATGTTATTTGTATTATTTAGAAAGAAAAAAATTAATTTTTAGATTAAAAAAATCAATTTAAGAAAAAAAGGTAAAAATATAGGTTTTTGTATGTAAAAAAGTTAATTTTTGTGTAAAAAAAAATTTGAGTGTAAAAACTAATTTTTTAATATAAAAAGCTAATTTTTTAGTGTAAAAACTGATTTTTTAATGTAAAAATTAGTTTTTTTTGATGTAAACACGGATTATTTTTTTAAAACTGATTTTTGTTTTAATAACTGATTAAAAACCGATTTTAAATTTTACTAACTGATTAATAATTAATTTTATTATGTAAAATTAATTTAATTAATTAACTAAAATTATATTTTTGGTTAATAAAAAAATTAATTTAATTTTTGGATTAATCAAACTATGAATATTCCTATCCACACCACATTTATACACATATTATTAAAGATTTTATTTATTATTTGACATCAGACAAATTTTAAACCTGAGTGCAGACATAGAAGATGATCACCAGATAGAATATTAATATCTGTTGAATCATGAACATGTGTTTTCTGCACAAATATATATTTTTTCTTCTGGTTTGACTACAATTTAATAATAAAAAATGCTATTTAGTAAATCAACTGAACCAAATATTTGTCATGTGCTTATTTAGGGAACATTTTCTTAATTAAACCAAAAAAATTAATAATACAAAAAAATTAAAACTATTTTTGTTTTTGGTCTTAAACAAGATTATATCTCAAAATTACTGTACCAAAAATATTACATTGTTTTCGGTCTGTCAAAAGAATGTTACTTCATCTTGAAATCCATTTGTTGGGCTGGACCAATAATTCCTTTAATGGGCCTGAGGCCCAATTCTATTATCACTCTCATCTTCTCCAACCTCCAAGCTCCTCCTCCACTTTTCAGACCTCTCTGATAAACCTAAAACCAACGAGAAAAAGCTCGAAAATTTGAATCACCGAACCTCAAAACAACTTCGGCGCATTTCTCCAACCATGCTCCGAATCACAAAGCTCAAACCTTTCCCTTCATCTCTCACAACCCACAACCTCATTCAGCGATTCCCCGTTAGCGGAACCGCAAAGGGAAAAGCGAAGATCAAAGGTGGACAAGCCCTAAAACGTTCGAAAATCACAACCAAGAAACTCGGATCCGAATCAAAACCCGGACCCGGTTCCCGAGAGCAACAGGAGCGTGAGAAGCTCTACGATCAGTGCCTACAAGCTCCAACCCCCGTTCGGTACCTGAAGCCCAAGGAACGCGCGCGAGAAATTGAGCGCGAGAAAATGGGGCTGTTGAGCAAAGAGAGGCAGCGAGAAATTCAGCTGATGAAGAGGAAGGACGACAAGTACAAGGTTTCGGAGAAACCCACGATAATTGGGACGCCGGGGTTGGATTATATCACTTTGGGTTTGGTTGATGAAGAGAAGATTCCGAAGTATGAGTTGACCGTGGAAGATGGTAGGAAGTTGGCGAAAGAGTATAGCAGGGTCTTGATGAGGAAGCACAGGGAGAGACAGGTAATTTTACATCATCAGAATATATAGTTAGATCGGTTAAAAGTCAGTTAATTTGTCATTTATATTGGTTGAAATTAGTTAGTGTATGTTTGGTTCGATTACTTATCTAAGAATGATTTTAGTTAATGATAATGCTGAAATTGAGTGATTTATGTTTAGTAGTTTAGTATCTGAAAAGTTTAGGATCAGTTAGATTAATAGAAAGTTAGAAGCATAGGGAGAGACTGGTAATATTTCACAGTTGAGGAAACCAGTTGGATTGGTTAAAAATTAGCTAATTTTTCAGTTAGATTGGTTAAATGTTAGTTAATTTGTCAATTAGATTGGTTCAGCATTTGCGAGTTTGATTACTGATGACTTTGATTTATCTAAGATTGGTTTTAGTCAATAGTAATGCGGAAAAGTGGTTTATATTTACTTTGCATGTGTTTAATTCTGCTTCTGAAAATTAATTACTCATTACTTTGATGCATCTATGATTGATTTTGCTTTATATGTTTAAAGTGAAGTGATTTATGTTTAGTATTTTGGTATAGAAGGTGTTTTTAACAAAATTTGGTGAGCTAAACTATCTGCAAAAGCAGTTCATTGCTTATTATTCATGATATTGAAATCATTCTAGAGCAATAGTCTGATTTGAGGAAGAATCAAACAAGTTTGTGAACGGGAAAAAATGTATTTTGTGATTTTGAATTCACTATTGAGGTACTCAAATCTGCAACTAATCACAATATTAGTTGGTTAATGTATAGCTTAGTGAGAAATCATCATGTTCATTTCTATCAAATTCACTATTCTAATAATGACAGGCTAAAGAAACGACACTCTTGAGGCTGAAGAAGGAGGCGATTGAGGCTTTGCCTGAGGGTTTGAGGGAAGCTGCTTTGGTCCCCGACTTAACACCTTTTCCTGTGAACCGGTTTATGGCAACCTTGACTCCTCCAATTGAGGGCTACATGGAAAAGGTCAGGGAAGCTGCCGAGAAGATCAGCGGCACTGAGAAGATTAGATAATCACAGGTCAGTATTGTACATGTAGATGGCTAGATTGTGATTTGAATTTCAAAGCTGTGTGAGTACCATGCATGATGGTTACTAATTACTACATTTGTGAAGACTGAGATTGCTATTATTTTGTTATTTTGCCAGACAACGGTTATTTCGATGTATACAACCTATCGATTGTATGCTGCATTAAATAATTCTGTGAAGAGTGTAAACCGGCTATTTGCCATGGTCGAATGTATTGTTATTTGTAGGTTGTGTTGTGTTATTCTCTTCCGCTCACGTCCCTTATTTTTGTAGCCTTAATGACTAGTTATTTATCTTCAAAAAATTGACCCAAAAATAATAATGTTAATATTGACAAATGTGAAACAGGTTCATTTTCAAGTGGCAGAAGCACATTTCTTTTAACTTGGGCATCTAGCTATGGACCTCGGACTTGATTTACATTGTTGCAATCTGATATTGTGGAGCTTAGTGAGGGATTAAGATCTTGCTTCAGAATCTTAGTTGACAGAGGAATAATTGGTGACAAATAGCTAGTAATGATGTGAATGACTAATCATCATATATCTGGTTTAATGCTGTAATTTTATGGTTGGGTGATTATTTGTATAATTGTCAAGTGCTTAATCAACTTTAGTACTTGCATCTTAGGCCTCAACATACACCAAATTTTTGTCCGTCTGGTACATATGTCTTAGCATCATAAATTACACTGATTTTTGAAGGCCGCATTTCTTTAATTTTATTATTTCATTTTGTTCTAAATACCAAGTATTCTCAATAGTCTTATGGCTTCACTAGGAAATATATTGGAATACGTTTGGTTTGTGTTTTCATTTTCTATTTTTATTTTCAGTGTTTCAGGATTTTGTGAAATGGAAACCAAACGAACCCTATAAAAGCAAGTAATAAATATGGTTAAAAAAATATACATCTCCTTTAGAAAAGGTCATGCAAGCCATTGTTGTGCTAAATCTTGAAAACCTTCTTCTAAGGTGGATAAAGCTGTAGAGCATCTAGATACACCTCTTTGAATCATTGTTTGAAAGAGGTCACCAAGTTGATGCAAAATAAAAGAGCAAACTTGATATTAGTCAATGCCAAAAGGGGCATTGGATGTACTGAGTGTTCTGCTACATGACAAAACTATTTTAAGAATTTCTATTTTGTTTCTTATGCCTTTTCATCATAATATTATGCTGGGGCAGCATTCACTGAACTGAATTTCCAGACATTCAGTTTATCCCCATTTTTTGCATGTTGTAGGGTTTGTATTTTATATTTTTGGCGAAGTCTCTGGTGTAGAAGGTGCTGCGCTTTCTACATGTGTAGACATGGCGTGGTCGCTAGCAGCTTGTGACAAGTGTATGAGTTGAGGGACAGATGTGACATGTTGCAGTATTGGTCTCCTCTCATGTTTAAGTCTACTGCTAACATGACGTGATATGAAAATATTGTTAGCTTCTGTAATTACTAATTACATTAACGATAATTTTTTTTTTGGAACGATAGTTAATTAGTGTGAGATGAAGTTGGGCCTAGTTTTGTTGGAATTTTTTAACTTTTGAAATAACTATGGTAGTGAAACAATAGAATAAAGAAACATGACAAATTTATTAACGGACTAAAACATTAGTGAACTTAAAAATATAATTTAAAAAATTCATTCTAAAATTTAAAAGAAAAAGACAAGTTTAGACTTTTGCTTTTAAATAAAAAACATATAAATACATACCCAAAAAAATATTTTATAACATTAATTATTGTGCAATAAAATTTTAATATTAAAAAAATATACATTTTTTTTGAATTTTAAAATATAAATACTTAAATTAAAAAAATGATTACAAAATATTATTATGTACTCTTCTATCATTCAGTATAATAATAAATAATAATGATGGTTTCATAAACCCAAATTAAATTCTTATACCAAAAATTTAACTAATTCAATTTAACTGATTAAAATTTTTTTAGTCTATTTATTTTAATAAAAACATCGTAAAATGATACATAGATATTGAATCAACAAAATACAACAAGATAGTGGAGCAAAATAAAATAAAATAAACACATAAATGTTATATTTCTAGCCGTTTATAATGGTATTCAATTTTTCATAAATATTTATACATTATAAATTTATGATTGTAATTAATTTTCACATACATTTTTATGCTATATAGCGATTTATGTATAAATTTTGAAACATCTACACTCTATAGCAGAATATTGATACTTTCTAAAATTTATATAATTATATAATTTATATATTTCGTTTTCTATATACTACGAGTTAACCCTAAAATAGTCCATGAGATTGGTGCTGCATTAAAAATCATTCTTAAGGATGTTATTGGTGCAATTAGAATCTCAGGAATGATTTTAATGCACAATACTAATCTCATGGACTATTTTAGGATTTAGCTCTTTAGTATATAGAAACGAAATGTATGAATTATATAACGAAATGTATGAATATATAAATTTTAGAAAGTATCAATATTCTGCTATAGGGTGTAGATGTTCAAAATTTACATAAATCGCTATATAGCGTAAAAATGTATATCAAAATTAATTACTATCATAAACCCCTATAATATGTAAATATTTGTAAAAATTGAATACCATTATAAATGCCAGAGGATATAATATTTATGTGTTTATTTTATCTTCTTTTACTCCACTTATTGTATCTCGTTGATTTAATCTATGTATCATTTATATTTTTTATTAAAATAAATAGAATAAAAGTTTTAATCAATTAAATTAAATTAGTTAAATTTTCGATATGATAAGAATTTAATTTGAGTTTAGGAACCATCATTATTATTATATTATATATAATGATAAAGGAGTGTATAATATTTTGTATATTATTTATAATTTAAGTATTTTATATTTTAAAATTAAAATAATATGTATATAAATTTTTTAATACATTAAAATTTCATTGCACAATAATTAATGTTATAAAATATTTTTTTTGGTATGTATTATATGTTTTTTATTTAAAAACAAAAGTCTAAACTTGCTTTTTTTCCCTTAAATTTAGAATGATTTTCTTAAATTATATTTTTAAGTCACTAATATTTTAGTCCCTTAATAAACTTGTCATGTTTTTTTATTCCATTGTTTTACTATGGTAGCAAATTGAGCTCCACTAGTTTTCCCTAGTCATTCCAAAAATTAAAAAATCCCAACAAAACTAGGCCCAATTTTATCTCACACTAATTAACTACCGTTAATCTTATGTCCAAAAAAATTACCGTTAATGTAATTAGTAATTACAGAAGCTAATAACATTTTCATATCACATCATGAGAGGAGACTAATACTACAACATGTCACATCTGTCCCCCAATTTATACACTTGTCACAAGCTGTTAGCGACCACGCCATGTCTACACATATAGAAAGCACAGTACCTTCTACACCATAGACTTGGCCTATATTTTTATTCTGTTTCTTATTCGTGGGGATGCTCAATCTATAATAAAGACATTGCTCAAAAGGTAGAGGTTCAATTTTGATTGTAAGTAGGCAAGTTAAAGTTAATATCACCCTTTTTTTTTTACTTGAACGAAAAAAAAGGGGGTAAAATACACACACTAAACTTAATATTACTTATCTCTAAATAATTGTTAACCTTAAAAACGCATCTGGATATTTATATTCGACGAATAGGTTATAAAATATATTGATTTTGTGAAGAGAATGTATCATTTACCTCTAAAGTTATCGGTTGTTCATCTCCTTTACAGGAAGAAACTTAAATAGACTTTTTTTTACTTTTTACCAATGCATTATAAAAAACAAAGTTAAAGAAAACGTTTGCTTCAATTAATTGATGATAAATATGCTTATGATTGAGAAGTTCTTTCCTTCTAATGGAGGAAACTAACCATCATCTATTTATATTAAAAATGAATAAACAAGGCTCATTAGAATTACTTCATACTAATACCTACAGAGCAACAACTTGCCTCAAAGTGAAACCCTTGATTGAAGAACCGAAATTTGATGATCAAAAAGGCTCAAACCACAACCTTAGATGTACATGATCTAATTCATGAAGTGAATTAATTGCCCAGAACTGAATACTAACCTTTCAACAGCACTACTAGATCAGGCATCAAACCACACCAACATTCTTTCTAATGATACAAGATGAGATAATCAATCACCAGTGACCACAAAACTAGAACCAAACCTATGACTATGCTAATAAGGGTCTTATGGCAGAGGGGTAGATTGATAGTTTCCCTTCTCTTCCTCCCAAACTATCCAAACACACATAATCTATGTCAATTAATCAACTAAAATTGAAATACAATCTCAAAACCATACAACAAACATCACAAACAATCGCATCATCAAACGCTCCAAAACATACCATATCACAAAAAATCCAAACATCAAAAAGATAACAACATAACTCAGCTATTATTTCATTCAAATTCCACCAAATCCATATCCATATCTCACAGTACACAACTAAAAAAAAGCTCCAAGCATTACACGAAAATTAAAAAGTAACAGCAGCAGCAGTAATAATAATAATAGTAATATTAATAAAAGTAACACAATAGTAATTCTATTGTCGTCTTCTTCTCATTCCCAATTTGCGCTATTAGGGTATCCCCAATTTCAATTTCAATTTCCCGAAACCCTAAAAACCAAACCTTTGTTTCCATCCCCTCAAATCTTATCGATATCCTCATCCTCAAACTCGATGTAATCATTACCAGTACCATCATCCTCCTCATCAAGGCCACCACCGATTCCTTCGTTAAGCCTAACACCATCGGGAAGCTCACCGTACGCCTTCAGCAACCGAGCCTCGTCGGGCATGTACTTCAAGATGACGTCAGCCTTATCGTCCTGATAATCCCTGAGACCAACGAGGATGATGTCACCGGCGGCGATCCAAACCTTCTTGTGCATCTTACCACGGATATGGCAGAGACGCTTGGTTCCGTCGATGCACATGGCTTCGCAGCGACCGTTACCGAGCATGCGGAGAACCTGAGCGTATTCCTGACCGTCTTCTTTGAAAACAAGCTCGCGCTTCTCGTCATCGGCTTCGTTCTTTCCTCTCTTGCGGTTCTTTCCTCCCTTTCCCTTGTTCTTCGGCATGCTTGTTGTGGATGCTCGAGGTTCTCGAGCTTTCTCTCTCTAGAAAATTGAGGGGATTCTCTCTCTGTTTCTCGCTCGCTCGCTCTTTCTGTGTTTGCGTTTGTGTGTTTCTCACTTTCTCTCTCTCTGAAACCCTAAATTTTTACGATTGCGGAATTTGGGGATTGTGTTTGGGGTTGACGCGATTGTTCTCGCTTTTGTTCTCTTTTCCGTGAGTTTGCGTAAGGAATAATAATAATAATAATAATAATAATAATATTATTATTATTATTATTATTATTAAATAATTAAATATTGACACTCTTGTTTATTTTATTTGTTATAAATTTATATAAATATACCATATAAAATTTATCGGTTTCGGGATTTTTCTAAGTGGATGAAATTGGGCATGTATTTTGTGGATGGAAAGACGTTTTTGCCCCTGGTTTGCATCTGGATTTAACTTATTTTGGGTCTAATGAATACAATTTTCGCAAGATGCTAGGAACTTTAGTCTTTATAAAAAATTATTTATGTAAATTTTATGAATAAAGATAAATTATAGATGTTAATAATAGGAAAATTGGGACAAAGTTCTCTCATAGTATTTTTTTTGAACAGTACAGTAGTATGTTATTATCTTACAAACTTCTTAATCGTAATTTAGCTGCATTTTGGATAGAATATATTTTTATAAGTTCTTTTATATTATCACCTAAAATTGATGCTTCTCATAATTACCTTTACAATAAACACATTTTA
Organism: Arachis stenosperma; assembly: GCF_014773155.1. Taxonomy (NCBI): domain Eukaryota; kingdom Viridiplantae; phylum Streptophyta; class Magnoliopsida; order Fabales; family Fabaceae; genus Arachis; species Arachis stenosperma. The sequence continues at coordinate 4,382,109 of NC_080378.1, forward strand.
ATTTTGTTAGTGAATTATATCTCAAATAATAAGTCTTTTCATACTTATCAAAAAGTTACGGATTCAAGTCTCACTCCTAATTTTAAAAAAAAAAATATACGTTATAATTTCTAATAGAATTAAGTATGATTTTGGTCCTTATAGTTTAGATCAAAAAAAAATTTTGTCTCCAACTTTTTTGTATATATAAAATCGTCCTTACAGCTTAACGCAGTTTTAAAATCATCCAAAAAGACAGATTCATTTTTTAAATGATAAAAATATCTCTTTTTTTTTACCACCCTATTCACTACCACTCCACCCATAACCATCTCATCACCATTTATACCACCCCATTCACTACCATCCCATCACCATTTGTTAATGAATCCAACAAGAAAACCCAATCTTTAACAGCAGTCTCAAATAAATCAAAAGCAAAATAACAATTTAATATCAAAACAATTATCATTAGCAAAAAACAAAAAAAATTACCATCGTCATCGTCATAACAAATATTAACAAGAAAATTAGACATTAAAGAAAACAACAAACATATTATTTTTTTTCTCCAATTTCTCTCAAAAACCAAAGAACCAAGAAAAACAACAACAATCCATGTTCGAAAAATTGAGTTTGTGAAGAAGGAAAAGAGAGAGAAAAAAAGGGAATTAAAATTTTTCAGTTAGCTCACTCATATTCTACAAGAATCACAATGGATAATAGGAAGGGATGAGAAGGGGAAGGGGAAGGAAGGCGTGGCGGTGATGCTGAAAACGAAAGAAACACGACTACTACCACTACCTCCCCGACAATGACGAGGAACACGAGACAATGGCGAGGACCAGGCGCGTCGCTACGAGGCGAGGGCGAGTCGCAACGGGGGGAGGGAGCGAGTTTTGCAACACCTCAATAGCTCAACTAATACCCCTGCTCTAGTAAGCTTTTATATATATATATATATATATATATAGAGAGAGAGAGAGAGAGAGAGAGAGAGAGAGAGAGAGAGAGAGAGAGAGAGAGAGAGAGAGAGAGAGAGAGAGAGAGAGAGAGAGAGAGAGAGAGAGAGAGAGAGAGAGAGAGAGAGAGAGAGAGAGAGAGAGAGAGAGAGAGAGAGAGAGAGTCTTGGCCTTTCAGCAAGAAGTTTTACTACTGTGAAGTCCTATTGTATCAATTCATTCTTCTAACATGGTATCAAGAGCAAAGTTGTGAAGATCCATAACGTTTCTTTTTCCAAATTCAACCTCTACTATCAAGAATGTCCTAAACCCTAAACCTTAAATACTTGACTATCATTCGAAAATTGGTGGATTCTCTTTTAGCCATTGGATATCCTCTCACTGAGGATGATCCATGATCATATTCAAGCTATCTTAGATGGTCTTACAGAAGAATATCATGGATATATTACATCGGTAATGTCAAGGATGTCAAATTTTACAATTTAAGAACTTGAGTCCTTTTTACTTGGCTATGAGGATTTACTTGAAAGATACAAGAAATCTGACCAAGGAATTGTTTTGGTCAATTTAGCATATACTCCTTTAACTCCTTGGTATAACTTTAACAGAGGAGCTGGTGGAAGAAGAGGGCATGAAGGTAGGCTTGGCCGTGGTGGAAAGTTTGGTACTCAACAACCACAGTGTCAATTATGTGGCAAACTTGGCCATATCAATATGGTGCAGAATTGCTTCTTTAGATAAGATCCTCAATACCAGAATTCACAACCTCCAGTAACTAACTAACCAACACTAGCTAATCATACAAAACTAATTTCTTGAGTCTTTACTTCTCAACAAGGGCAACGGCGAGGTGCGGCAAGGGCGACGGCGAGCCTTCCTTCTTTGTTTTTGAGTTTCTATTTCTCTCTCTTCTGAAGGTGTGATGGAGATGATGACATTGATGGTATAATTATCAAGGACGATTTTAAAATTAAGTTGAATCTCAAGGATGAAATTGAATGCAAAAAAAGTTAGAGACGAATAAAATTTTTTATCTAAACCTTAAGAACTAAAATCGTACTAATACATTTAAAAATTAATTGCTTTAATAATTTAGAGTATTTACTCATTTTAGTCCCCAAAGAATTTTGGACCAGACACTTTATTCTCCAATTAAAATTAATTATTTGATTTGTCCTTAACAATTAACTCCGTCAGTCACTTAGGTCCTTTGCTCTGTTAATCCTAACAGAGGATAAAATGGTCCCTAACCCCCTCTGATAGGAAACGGCACTGTTCTCCCTCCAATTTTTATCGTATCTCGCATAACCCTAATAGTCTAATACTGCAACTTCAAGCTACAGAAAGCACACTCTGCAATTTCAATGTTCACAAGAAGAAAAATCCTTAACTTGTTCTCAACAAATTCATACTAAGAAAACTAATGACTATGTCGCTCAAGTACTTGTCGCCTTCGATGAATCTCATGAATCTAGACAGCAAGTCCGATTTGTTAAGACCTGTCGTCTTTGTCGTCGCCATCTCCCTCCTCCTTTGCCCTATTATCTGCATGACCACATTGTCCACTACTCCGATCGCTTCCTTTAGCTTCTTCTCCAAACGTTCAATAATCGCTTTAGTTTTCATATGAGCGGCGAGAACAACATTGGTCACTGTACTGATAGCTTGGATGCGAGGTTGAAGTTGTCTGCCAGTTTGGACTCGAGAGAGAAAGAATGAAGCACTCGAGGTCCATTCCAAATGAGAATTTGCATATGATGTCGAAGGAGGAAGGAGAAGACAGAGAAAAAGATTGTGAAGGAGAAGAAGAAGAATATAAATGTTAGGGTTAATCAAGATATGATGGAAATTGGGGCAGAACGGCGTCATTTCCGAATAGAGGGGATATGGACTATTTTATCCTCTGTTAGAGTTGTCAGGGACTATTTTGTCTCCCATTAAAGTTGACGGAACAAAAAACCTAAGTGACTGATAAAGTTAATTATTAGGAACCAATCGATTAATTAATTTTAGTTGGGAGACTAAAGTGTCTGATTTAAAATTTTTTGGGACCAATAATTTATGATTTTTTAAGAAAAATCTTATTCAAATGGCGTAGTGAAATTTGCAAAGTAACCCCGATAAATTGAAAAAAGACTTCTCCAATCACAAACTAGCAGCTCCTTATCAAAGCATTCGTGTTTATTTTTTCCAAACAAATCTCTAACAATATACCCATGACGTGTTCACTAAGAACGAATCAAATTCCTCATTGAATTTTATTTTTCCATCAACAGCACTCGCATGTTCCATAGGCTTGGTGTGACTACAATTATTTAAGCATTATTTGTGATTTTGTTCGAAGTCGCATTTTCTTTATCCTTTTTTATTTTTTTGTGGTCATTAGGAACTTCCATTTCATTTCGCATAAAGAATCAGATTCTACATCGTTCACCACAGACTTCCCGAATTTGAGATCCTTAATCCTTAGTTTGAGCTATTATTAGAGTAGGACTCAAGAATAGCATAAAAAAAAGCATGGTTAATTTACACAATATCCTTGTCGCCAAGTATAATATATAATATAATATTCACACTATTCTCGAGTCTAAGGCATAGATAGTCATAGTCCTAACTTTGCAAGAATGACTAGTTTCTAACTATGAACATAGATAGTTAGATACACTAATCATCATTCAAGTAACTAATCAAAAGTTCCAATGAATACTTTGATCTCATGCAGCACTAGCCACCTATTTCCCATTGCCTGCATGTATTAAACTTACAAAATGGTGAATATACTATAGCTAGTCATCAGAAGACTAAACCAAAGAAGGTTTTCAGTTTCTGATGGTTAGCTCAGCTCTAAGGTGTAGGACACCATTAATGAAGTAACGACAATCCTCAGCCATGAATGAAGTCCATGGAATGGCAAACAAATTTCTATAGCCAACAGCCTTTCCTCCTGTGAATGTATAGCTGCCTTTGTATTTGCTTCCGAAATCCTCCATCGGTTTAGACCTCACCGCAAATTCATACTCGACGGTAAAGCCAACTGAACCCTTTTCCTGCATTCCAAGAAACAGCCCAAAGCAATGGAAAGAACTCTGTTGATCCATGTTGCAATGTGCTGACAGAAAAAACCCTTGTCCGCCTAAATGGAATGCCTGAGAATACACCCGGCCGGATGGGAACAAATTCGCACATTCCTCCCGCTTCAAGTCCAAGTATACAATACACTGCTTATGGGGAAATTCAAATTCTACTACCTTAACTGGGCGATACTTGAATGCCCGCTCAACAAAACGATGGTACAATGAGGAAGAATCTCCTGCAGCTAGTGACCGTTGGCGGTGTGGAACCTCAACCTTGTAAAAAAGGGCCTCAAGTACAAGATTGGATGCAACCTCATAATCAAAGTCCTTACACGTTAAGACCTTTCTAAGTTTCCGGGTGCTCATGTGAGGGAACCGGATAAAATGTGAGAGCCGATTACTCAGGACTTGTCGCCTTTCTTCCAGTTTGCCGTAGCGACTTCTAGCCCATTTCAAGATAAAGTCATATACAACATCTTCAGATGCAACCTGGAGATCATCACTAGAAATTACTGCTTCTATACCAGCTAATGGCAAGGTCATTAGCTCCTCTTGATACCTGCATGAGTTAGCATTCAAAGCGAAAAGCAACATTAGACAGAAAAGCATGCAGAATGGCATGAAAAGAAACAAGTGTTCTACAAAAGAATGGACGGAAACAAATTGAAACTGAAAATTTCACCAGCAAACAAAATGGATGTACAGGAGGAAATAGTAAATCACAGATACAAAAAAAGAATAATAAAAAACAATTCACGGTTCCCGGAATATAAGATAACACAATCTTCTGTAAAATAGGGTAACCCTTACTTGGCTATATCCTTGAATTTATTAACAAGAAACAGCTTTGCTGCATCACACAATGGTTGGACTGTTTCAGCCATTTCGACACTAGAAGGAAGATCTATATATAGCAATGCAGAGTCAGCTGTCATGGGCATATTCCGCAACAACGAGCTACAGTGTCTCATGCATGATGCAACTTTAAATTTATCAGCAACCATCAACACATCCAGCACAGCTGGCGCTGAAGTATTGGTCAATGTACTACTATACATAAAATTCAGTAACTGCATAAGAGCACCTTCTTCTGTAACAAGCGAAAGAAACATGGCATTTGTAAGAAAAAATTATTTGGGGGAACGCTCAATAAATAGGTACTATAAAGCTTTTATGTTTTATACCAGAGGCATTAATTTTCAGGGTGACATGTCTTTGTTCTGACTGCTTCGTCTTATTTGAAAAAAGCTGCAACATGGAAACAAATAGCTCTAAGCAATTGAAAATATTTTTAGCAAAATTAGGTTTGGTTTGGTAAAGCTTTTCCAAGAGGTGCTTATGCTTTTAAAAATAGTAAAAAGCACAAGCACATCATTTTGCGTTTTGGTAAATTAAAAAGCCCAAGTGCTTGTGCTTGCGGCTTTTAAAAGTTAGGGGTGCTTTTGAAAGCACCTAAGCAGGAGCTTTTCAAAGCTGGCTTGTCCTTACCAAATTTTATTTATTTTCACGCACATATTTCTCGCTATTGTATTGCCATTGAAATCCTTGTATATTTCTAACTTCTCATCCTAACCTTTACAAATTCTAATAGTCTTCATATATTTTTTATTTTTCAACCTAATCTTCACAAATTTCAACACAAATACATCTCTATCACATATTAAGTATGAACTTCTATCTATTTATATTATTTTTTTGTGCGTCGTTTTTGTATTTTTTCATAGATCTATTATGTTTGTTTTTTTTCTGTTCTTTGAAACATGAAGAGGTAGTTGACTTGATTTATGAAAACCAATCATAAAATTTTACTTGCATGAACATTAGTTAAAATTATAATAACATGTATATACATATGTAAATATAGATATATAATCATAAGAATAGTTTATTTGAGATATGTGTCTTATTTTCTGTGATCTGTAAAGGTGAGCCAATATATATAGGTGGGTAATGGACGTACCTAGTACTAACATTGGATTACATACAAATTTTATTATTGACTAATGATAATTCAATTTATATTAGTACAGAGAGTGAATATTTAAACTATTGGTCTCTAGAATTTTAGTTAGTATCAAAATAAAGTTTCCATCGATTCAATTAGAACTCCAAAATTTGATTCATGAATCATATTATCAGTTTATTGTTTCTCGTGGTTTTTTTAAGTAATGTTAATTAATTTATCTTATTATTCTTTTGTTTTTATAATATATCTGGTTCCTGTGTTATTATTGGCCTACTAGAATAGAATAATATTGTATGTTTATTAGTCTTATACAAAATTTTAAAGTTAAAAGATAAAAGAGTTTATTTATTATATTTATGTTTATTATAAATTTTTTATTTTAAAATTATTTTATTTTAAAATATTATATGAAATTTTAAAGAATTTAAAAAAAACATTATTCTTCGTTATAAACATATTTATTATAATTTTTTTAAGTTTTAAAATCTGTTTTACCAAACGCAAATACAATAACTTTTATACTCGCTTATTAAAAGTCATTTATAATTTGATTTTGCCAAACGCAAATACAGTAACTTTTAAAAAGTACTCTAAAAAAATAAAAGCTTTACCAAACCAAGCCTTAATGAGGACAAAAGAAAATCTACCTCGTAGAAATAGGGACTTTTAGCAGCCAAGATAGGGGAACTCATATGTAATGTTTTCACAGAGCGAACAAAATTCCAATCTGCATCAACGGTTTCATCACCTACATTAGCAAAAACCATAATTAAAAAAAATTGTAAATTAGTGCAGAACCAACAACTTCATTATTAAGCAGAACATATCTATTATCTAGTCAATAGGTGACATTTATACTCTTTGCAAAACACTAATTTCTAGTTCCAGTTATACTCTTGTTTATATCAAACAATACATTTATAATTGATTAATGTTTCAATGCAATAGACTCAATAATCGATAACTGAGTACAGACTCCCCAAACCTCTTTTTTTCAATGCAATAGAAATACCTGAAGGGGATTCTTCAACAATCACAACAAGATCATCGTCTTCCTTTTCACATTCCAAAAAATCATCTGCATCAGGTTGATACTTGTTCAAAACTTGTTCCTCTGGCAACATAGCATGATCCACATCTGCCACAACAGAAAGCACAATACTTTATTCTCAAAACACTGTGCCTCAAATTTTCTACAAACAGTTGGCATGCATGTAGCAAATTCGAAGTCATGAATGATTAACATTTGTTCTATTTTATTTTTTATATAATGAAAATTTTCATAAATTTTCTGGCTAAGAAATATTTTCCAAGAGAAAAAAAAAATTACGAATTTTCCACTTCTTAATTTTTCCGAAAAAACAAGTTACGCATTTCACCCTATACACCTAAAACGCGTAACAAGCAGGCACAAAAGCATAAAAATTCAGTTAATTTTCATCATCGACCAAAAAAAGGATTGCAGAAGTGATTGTGGTTTTAGTTTAGGGTTTTTCCCATGCCGTTTTCCTTTTTGATGTCCTTGCGGCGGCGCTTGCGGTGGCGAACCCAGTCAGCGATGGTGGCGCATGCATCGGGGTCCGGTGGGGCGTCGACAGGTCCGTCGTCTGTGATCTCGATGCGGCGGATACGCTCGTCGACAGGCTCGTCGTCGGTGATCTCAATGCGTAGGATACGGTCGGAGAAGTTAATGTCGTTGAAGGCGAAGCCAAAATCGGCTTCAGAGGCCATAACGGCTTCGAATAGATCAGAATTCGAAACGCTAACAATCCACCGAATTAAGAAGAAGAGGAAGAATAAACCCTACAAATGCATTAATAAGGTGAAGAAGAAGGTGTATCAGAGAGAAAGTGTGACAGAAGAAATCAGTAACTGCTTATTTTTTTTTTTGGTGACTCAGTAACTGCTTATTTTGTATTTATGCGTAATTATTGACTCATTCTTAAAACGTTTCTTACTTGCTTATTTGTACAAAAAATACTTATTTATTAAATAACAATATTATACTTTTTGCTAATTAAAAATTTTAAATTTATAGTTCAAAATTTAAAGTTTAAAATTTTATTTTTAAGATTTAAATTTTCGGAGAGTTCATAATTTAATTTTAAGAATTTAAAATATGAATAATACTATACATCTATGTCTTTTTGTTAACCAAATTCAATTAAGTTTGTCTAACATAAAAATAAGTTATAACTAGTATTATTCCAAGTCTTATTGTTTAACTTGGTTGAACTTGGTTCATAAAAAAACTTAGATGTGTAGCATTACTCTTAAAATATATTGTACTACTTACTCGGCTTGGAAAGTGTTAGAAAGATAAGAGAGCAGTAGAAAAAAGATTTGTGTCTATTCAAATTGTATGAAAGGATACAATATAAAAAGATATTTATAAGTGTTAAGAGAATCCAAATAATCAAATAATAAATACATGATATCCTATAATAAATATTTAGATATACTAAATAATTCTAATCAATGTTAATTGATTCTAATATATTCTAAGTTCTAACACAAAGTATTAGTATTCGTTGTAATTATTAATTGACTTAATCATCTAAAATATTTAAAAAATAAAAAATTTTTAAAAAATAGATTTTTATAAACGGTTAGTATAAAATAATTCTATATAAACAAAAATTATGAATTAGCAAATCAATAAAAATTAATTTTTTAACACATTGTTTAAACAGTCATCTAAATGCAATAATAACGTCACCAAAAAAAATGCAATAATAACCAAATTTTAAATTTTTTTATGAAAAGTCATTACCTAAGTTATGTTTGGTTAGAAAGAAATAAAACAAATCAGAAAAGAGAGAAGAAAAGATATAAATTTTTATGTGTAATTTATGAAAGAAGTTTTATAATTTTTCTTTCCTCCCTTTTATTTTCCCACTACTTCTCTCCAAACAAATATAGGCTAATTTTTTTTATATGAGACCAAGTTTGGTGTAATGCTGGGTTATGGAATTTGGGGGAGTTTTACATCGTTGTGACGGCGTTCAGGTGAAGGGAAAAAATCGGACGGTCCGATCTATTGCAGTTGAAAGGGGACACAAATCGGACCGTCCGATTTGTGGTTTATGAAAGGCAGTGCATGGAAATCGGACCCACCGATTTCATGCTTTACATTCAAATTTTTTTGGGTCCAAAGAAATCGGACCCAACAATTTCTTTGCTGGATGAGAAAAAATTTTACAAGTCATGAAATCGGACCCAGCGATTTCCAAACCATCACACTTACGTAAAGAACCATGTTCTCTCATACTCATGAGATACTCCATCTTTCCAATATGAAAAATAAAAAAGTGACAAATATAACCTTGGAATTGGAGAGAGAAAAGATCACAATGTCTCTTTTTTCTTTTTTTAAGGTTGTTTATCCCAAACATGTGTTAACAATGCCATGATTCCAATCATTCCATCACCATGAGTCCATGGAAGTAGGAAGGTAGCAACCCATTATCTCTAAAGATGAATATTTAAGAGTCTCCATCTAATTATCAGTGAACATAATACAAACACTTTTAGATATCCATAGAAAGCACACAATATGTTGAAATAGCATTATTGCTGATCATATATCAACATGCATTCGTGAAGAATTAGATTCCACAGCCTTCACCTCAGAATTATGTTTTCCTATCCTTTATTCTATTAATAATCAGAATAAGATTCCCCCATCCAGCAATGAGAATAGCATAGCATAGAATCAGAGTTTGCTTTCTTAATTCTTCCACAACCTTGCCTCTTACAGAATACTAACATTTTCTCTCTTAATAATAATATAACACATAATTAGATGCAAGTGCAAAACAATTAACCTCATTTTATGAAGAAAACACATTACCTGCCAAATTAAGAATAGCTCAATGACAACATCTTAGTGTGAAATCAGATCAAAGATTTGGATTTTGAGATTCCAGGATCATTTGGAAACCTGGATTGTCTAAACATTATCTAAATAATGTATCAGTAAGTCCTAATTGACCCTTTGATCTCACACAGCATTAGCCATCAATTGAACATTCCTTGATATTGAGATACAAAGTACTATAGCTAGTTACAGAAAATGAGATACTGATGGCTGAAGAGCATAGACAGGTCAGAGCTACCCATTGAAACAAAAGATTATTAAATAAAAGGAAGGACTCAATGTCTGATAGTGAGCTCCGCTCTAAGATGTAGGACACCATTGATGAAATAAAGGCAATCCTCGGCCATGAATGATGTCCACGGAATGGCAAACAAGTTTCTATACCCGACGGCCTTTCCTCCTGTGAATGTGTAGTTGCCTTTGTACTTGCTAACAAATTCCTCTGCGGGCCTAGACCTCGCTGCAAATTCATAGTCCACAGTGAAGCTAACAGAACCCTTTTCCTGCATTCCCAAGAACAGCCCAAAGCAATGGAAAGAACTCTGCTGATCCATGTTGCAATGTGCTGACAAGAAAAACCCTTGTCCCCCCAAATGGAACGCTTGAGAATAAACCCGGCCGGATGGGAACAAATTGGCACATTCCTCCCGCTTCAAATCCAAGTACACAATACACTGCTGACGGGGAAGTTCAAATTCTACCACCTTAACTGGGCGATATTTGTATGCTCGCTCAACAAAACGGCGGTTCAACGAGGCAGACTCTTCTGCTGCCAGCGATCGTTGCCGGTGTGGAGCCTCGGCCTTGAAAAATAGTGCCTCGACTACAAGCTTGGATGCAACCTCATGATCAAAGTCATTACAGGTTAAGACCTTCTTTAGTTTTCGGCAGGTCATGTAAGGGAAGCGAATCAAACGTGCCAACCGTGCACCCAGGACCTCCCGCCTTTCTTCCAGTTTGCTGTACTGATTTCGAGCCCACTTCAACACAAAGTCATATACAGCATCTTCAGATGCAACTTGGAGATCATCACTAGACAATATAGCTTCTATTCCAGCTAATGGCAAGGCCATAACCTCTTCTTGATATCTGGACACATAACGTGACATGACTTAGTATTCAAATGGAAATGCCAACGTTGAGAGTGAAAACAATCTAGAATGGCATGGAAAGAAACTAATGTTTTCCAAAAGAATTGACAATCAGAAATTTATGTTGTAATTTCATTGGTAAACAGAAAGGTGGGCCCCACTTAGTATAAAGGAAAACAATAGTCACTACAGAGCTTATAATGTTTGTGTCATATATGAAGTGATTGAAACTAATCAAAGAACTAAACACTTACTTGCTTATATCCTTGTATCGACCAGCAAGAAACTGCTTTGCTGCATCAGTCAATGGTTGGACTGCATCAGCCATTAAGACACTAGATGGAAGCTCTAGGTAGAGCAATGCAGAGTCAGGTGTCATGGGCATATTCCGCAATAACCTGCTACAATATCTCATGCATGACGCAACTTGAAATTTATCAGCAGCCATCAACACATCCAGCACATCGGGTGCTGAAGTATTGGTCAAAGTGCTACTGTACATAAAATTCAGTAACTGGATGAGAGCTGCCTCTTCTGTAAAAGGCAAAAGAAATAAAGCATATGTAAAACAAACTATTTGAGGGGTCACAGAAATGACTGAAAACATTCTATGGAATTTCTACATATGTTAATACCAGATGCGTTAATTCTTAAGGTAACATGCCTCTCCTCTGATTCCTTCATCCCATTTGAGAAAAGCTGAAAAGAAAAAGCAAATAAACTTGCCTAAGCAAACATAACTTCCAAAAAACAGGAAAAAGAAAAACCAAAGTAAAGAGACATCTACCTTATAGAAGAAGGGGCTTTTAGCAGCCAAAATAGGAGAACTGATATGCAGTGTTTTAACTCTCACAACTGAAGTGCAATCCATGCTCCAGTTTGAATCAACACTGGTCCCAGCTTCATCACCTACATTAGCATTAACCAGAATTAACAAGCGAACAAACAAGTTCACACTTGAGAAAAAGATGATACTCTATTCACTTTACAGGATCCAAATCCATTTCCATAAATATCATATTCCATATTTGACCATTACAAAGAGAAAATAGAGAAAACCAGAAAAAAACACTATCAGAATCCTAAATATAAAAGACTCCATATATGTATACCTGAAGGGGATTCCTCAACCATTGCAACAGCCTCTTCGTCTTGATTTTCACATGCTGCAAAATCATCCATATCAGGTTGATTCCCGTTCAAAACTTGTTCCTCTGGCAACAAAGCAAGATCCACCGCTGCAGCCAGAAAAAGAAAGCCATATGCACAAACATCAACAAACCCGAAAGCGGAACCAAGAAAAACAAAACACAAAACAAAACTTTCTAGCTTCTACGTTCTATCTCACAAACAACTACCCAAAACAGCAAAACCATACCTGATACCGCTTCTTTTGTTCCTACATATTGAAAACACTTGCCCAAAATATGAAACACAAAGCACCTAGCACTTATACTGAAGCCATAACTCATCTTCTATAGATAGTAGCGTTTTCCATTATAAGAAGAACCAAGAAAAGTTGAACAATTCACACAGCACAATTCAATTTGAATTTTTTATCCCCCTTAATCTCTCCAAAATTAGGCTAATCATGTCACAACTAAACTAACCCTAGAAACCTAAGAGCTACAGCAAGCACAAAAACTCATCTAATTTTTCAAAACCGAAGAATAATTTTGCAGAAATAGATAGTTTTCTAGGGTTAGGGTTTTATTATTATACCATTCTCCTTTTTGATATCTTCGCGGCGGCGCTTACGGTGGCGTGCCCAGTCAGCGATGGTGGCGCAGGCATCGGAATCTGTTCGGGCGTCCACTGGATCGTCCATGATCTCAATTCGGAGGATCCGGTCGGAGAAGTTGCTGTCGTTGAAGGCGAACCCAAAATCAGCTTCCGATGCGGCGTCGCCGCCGCGAGACCACTCTGACTCCATAACCATAACCGGGTCGAATAGATCCGAATTCGAATCCTTCATTTACGCTAAGAGGAACTAGAAACAACGACGAAGAACAAAATAAAGAAGAAGAAGAAGATGAAGAAGTAGTTTCTTTTTCTCTTTTTTTTTTAGTTTAAAGTTTAGTTTTTTTTGTTAAGGGTTTGGTTTGAAAGAGGTTAAAGAGAGAGAAAGTATGACGAGGCAGAAAATGATAATAAGCTGGCAGTTATGGTTATTTACAATTTAGTACCTGCAAAAAAAATATTTATATTTAGTAGCTGAAAATAAATAATAATAAATTCGATAGTAATTTATTAATTTAAATTGGAAGCGAGAGAGTAATAGATTTTAAATTTTTTAATTCAATAAATACATAATAAAATTTTTTGAAAAATTTAAACTTTATTTTTCTTATAAATTATTTTTTAATTATTTATTTATTATATTTTTTTAGAATATATGTTAATTAAATCTATAATAAAAAGTGTAAATTTGGTCCATATAATTGTATATGACTCTTATTGATAAGAGCCGTTAAAAAAAAAACAGCGCATACACGTCTTTTATTATAATCCTTTCTTTTTAGTGCCTAAAATTTGTGGAATAAGATAATTTGATGTTTGACTATTTAAAATGACTAATTAAATCTTCAATTTTTATAAATGTAACCTTTATTAATTTTTATCTGTCTTTTTTGCCAAATTTTTTGTTTCACATCTTGGTTTAATACTAACGTAAAATACCTTGACAATTATTTTAGATAAATACTTTGTGGTTTATAATATGGTATTTAAAATTGGTTTATAACCTTAATTAAATAAACACTAATTAAATTACGTGAACTAATTTCAAATTTCATATTGATTACACTTTGAAAAAATATCAGTATCTACTAATTAGTATAATGTTATGATAATATTTAACTATTTGCATTATACTAACAGTTGTGAAAGGAAAATTTATCGAGCAACTAATTGGAGTCAAAATGAGAAATTTAATAAAATAATTTATCTTTGGTAAAAAATTTCTAAATAATCCTCTAAATATTATTAAATAAATAAACAAATAAACAGTTACAATCAATATATATAAGTGCCTCTTCAAAGATAATTAATTTCTTCTTTATTTAATAATTTTGACAATATATTTTAGATGTATCGATTAGGAGGATATATAGAGTCTGTTTAGGGATAGACCCATTTAATTGAATGGTTCTGATTTAAGAGAAAAAAAAAACTTATTATAAAAAAGAATTAGTCTCATTCTCTAATGACATAGGGAGGGTAATACCCCTGAGAAAGAAAAAATATGTATTAATTAGTTTTATATAAAAAAAAGCATAATATATATATTTACAATCATTTGGTTCAATGTGAAATGTGAATATGTGATTATGTGAGTGAAGTTACACATAAAAAAATAAGGATGTATTTAATTTGCGTTTTTATTTTTTATTTTTATGTTTAGTATTTTTTTATTTTTTTCATAAAATTTAAAATATAAAAAATATTAAAAATTAAAAATAAAAACACAAAACAAACGCATCCTAAACAATTCGATATGCTTATTAGTTTGAATAAATTTACATTGCTAGTCGACAAGAACCTATAGAAAAATAATATCACAATATGTAATTACTTATCATAATTGAACACTTAAACCACAATAATCATTATTTAATTTTGGCACCCACTGATTCTAGACGAACTGACTTTGTATAAATTCGGGTAAAGAGAAAAGAATTGTGATGAATGAAAAACAAACGAACTCCAAATAAAATCAAAATACAAAATGTAAACTTAATTACTTAAGATCATACTAGTATACTACAGTGCTGAAATGAGTTGGACACACTGTATAAAAGACGTGTGTTGGTTTTACTGTGACAAGGAAAACATTAGCTGAGCCGAAACAATAGTAAACAGAATGTTTATCGAAGTGTAGGGAGGTAATTATATGAGGTAGTGTGTTAATTTGAGAATTTAATCCTTTGTAAAAATTGAATTAATCTTTTTGTTGCAGTTGGACTTTTTTACTAGTAGATGGACTAGATTCGTAAAATAAAAAATTGATTCAATGGTCAACTTACTTATATATTAAGTGTAAACCCCGATTAATTAGTAGATAATTAGTTAATAAATTAGTTTTTAATAAGGAGGATTAGAAATGTGAATATTATATCAAATTAGGACAGAGCTCATCGAAACGAGAATTTTGACACCAATTTCGAAGAAAACGGTCCAAAATTAGACCGAACGGGCCGGACCGGTTGAACCGGACCCAAACCGGGCCCGTGGGCCCAACCGGCCAGCATTTAAATGAGCCTAAAAGCTCATTTCTCTTCATTAACGTAACAGAAGCAGCAACGCTCCCAGGGAGGAAGAGAACGCCAAACCTAACGGCAACCTTCAACATGCCGTAACTCCTCCGTCCGAACTCCGATCGCCGCACCGTTTGCGGCCACGCGTTCACCGCGTCGAGCTCTACGTTTCTACCGGAACAATTTCATAGGTAAATTGCTATTTCACTTCAGCCTCTCATTTCCCCAATTTTCGAGTTTTGAGAAGGGGTATTGAATTTCTTTGATTTCTGATGTTTTAGGATCCAATTAGCTTGAGAGAAACGTTCACTCTTGCTTATGTGAAGCTTGGGTAAGGTGAGGATACGATAATTCTATTTTATTTTCTTTGAATTTGAGCTTTGAGTATTAAATTGGATATATATGTGTTATGAATGTGTATTAGGTTGTGAATAAATAATTGGAGCTTGAAATTGTGAATATTGGAACTTGGAGGAAGCTGATTAGTTGAATTTTGAAGGGGCTGCCTTGGTTTTAAATAATTTGCTTTGGTCGTTACGGGGAAATCGGCCAAGGTATGGTTTAGGTTTCTTGCATTTAATATATAATGTTCTGTGAAAACTTAGGCTAGATGACCATAGGATAAGTTGGAATGCAGGTGTATGTTTAATGTTTAGTAATTTGTTGATGAATATATTTAGTTGAAGTTTATTGGATAATTAGTTACTAACTTTGGATGGTGAATGTTGTTATGTTAATTTGGAGAGAATTATGGTTGAATATTATTGTTGATGAACATGGTTGGTTTGGTGTTTGTTGATTAACTAATAATTTGGTGAATTATTAATTTGAGGTATTTTATGTTAAAAGCCTAGGATTTGTGAACTATGACTCTTAGTTGAATTTTGGTTGTTGGATTTGAATATTGTATGAGTTTAATTGTTGATCTGAAGTAGATTTTTGTGGAGATTGTTATGATAATGAGGAAGGGTATGTTGAATTGAAAAGAAAGCAGGTTTGGACCCGAAAAGGGTGGCAAAGTCCGAGTTTTAGAGGAGATGCTGCCGAAATTTTATAAAAATTAGAGATTTTGTTTATATGATTATTTAAAAAGATTTAGATTCAAAGGTTATATGGTTTGATTTAGAGTTATTAAGAAAATGAGCATGTTTTAAGTTTGATTCATTTAGAAAAGAATGAATTATATTTTGAATTGGAACTATTGATGGACGGAATGGGAGGTGTGATAATGAAGGATAAGGATTGATATGATTGATGTATGATGATGAATGAGATGTGAATGAAAATGATGTGGTTGTTGATGAATTATAATTGAATTATTTATATGGCTTATGAATTTGAATGATCTGAGATACGAGATTCCCTGGATAAAATGCCGTGGCTTGCCACCACGTGTACCAGGTAGAAAACTCGATACTCTGTTGACCCTACGACGTAAGTGTGACCGGGCACTATATAAATTCCCGGGAATGTTACCCCCATTGAGCAATATTGATTATTTGAGAAAAAATCTATGCATAGACTCTTGGGGATGCACGTCGAGGGACAGTCTAAGGACAATTCAGACTTGTCGGGTTGGCTGGATAACCGACAGATGAGCCTCATCAGCCATAGGACAGGCATGCATCATATGCATATTACTTGAATTACTTGCTTGTGTATTAACTGGGTGTGCCTAAATGTACTTGCCATGTTAAATGTATATTTGTTATCTGCAGTAATTGTAACCTTCTTGTGTTTGCCTTTATCTGTCTATTTGTCTGTGAAAATACATGATGGAACTGGAGGTATGGAGGAAAGGCAGTATGGGACTTAGAGATTTAAGGTTAAGTTAAGTTAGGTTTAAATATCCTTAGTAAACCACCTTTTATGGCTTCTGTTTAATACTTTAAGCTCTATAATCTGAGTGTCGGTGTTCTAGGATTGCCTCTGGCATTCCCAGGACCTTATATATTATGTGTGTGGCACCTTTACCATACTGAGAACCTTCGGTTCTCATTCCATACTATGTTGTTATTTTTCAGATGCAGGTCGAGAGGCATCTCGTTAGGCGTCTGGACTCTTGAGGCGGAGTGGTTACTGGGATATTTTGTTATGCTATGATGTATATATATGTACTTAGCTTTCTCTCCGCATGACTTATTCTTTTTTATCCTCTTAGAGGTTTATGGAGAGGCAGGATTGTGTATATGTACTTTTGGGTTTTTGATATGTATGTATATATGTGTAAATATTCTCCGGCCAGTCTTGACTTCGCAGGCTGAGTTAGGAGCTTGTTATTTTGTATCTTTGGTATTCTACCCCTACTTCTGTTATCTTATGTTTAATAGTTATGGTTTTCTTAGCACGCAGGTTAACTCGTTCCTTGAGTGTTGCGCTTTTATTTCGCGATTTTTGTTTCCTCTATTCTTCAAGGCTCCTAGCATATTATAATTCTTCCGCTATTATATGTACTTATTTTATTCAGAAGTCGTAATACCACACCACCTCTGTTTTACGACTTAAGCGTAAAACTTAGTGTGGTAGGGTGTTACATTATGGTATCAGAGCAGTTCGTTCCTATAGAGCCTGAAAGACGGACTGATTGTACTTCTGTGCATTCTCTGTATATGTGTTTATGTGCTATTAGGATATCTGACTGATATATATGGCATAAACGTTTGTGAGCATGCATTTGGAACTTAAAGCATTAGACCTGCGATATTGAGACTGATCAACTTAATATCACTTGTTTGGTGTGTATAAGGACCAGATGTCGACTCGCAGACGCGGTCGCGGGCGAGGTAGAGGTAGGATAGGCATCGTTACTCCTAGCCCGGTAGGGAATGATCCAGTAGACTTTATGGCTGCCCTGGGAAATATGGCTGCAACTATGCAGGTGACAGCCAAGGCACTGGGTAATAAGATAAACCAGGGTAATCACGGGAACAATAATGATGAGGACGGTCCTATGACACTTGCAACGTTTCTGAAAGTTCACCCTCCTACTTTTAGGGGAACCTCAAATCCCACTGATGCAGATAATTGGATCCAGGCTATGGAAATGGTGTCGCAGGTTCCTGAGGAGCATTGGGTTGAGTTTGGAACTTATCAGCTGCAAAGCGAGGCTCAGCATTGGTGGTAGGGAATACGACGTATCCTGTAGACAGATGATGCTAGGATAACCGGGAGGTTGGTTATCCAAGAATCATGTTTTGCTTGATTGTTCTGAGAAGTTAGTACAGTTTATGCCAGAAGGGTCAGAAGCACCGGTTGTGGTGAATAGTTACTATTTGAATTCTATGATAGTAAACTGTTCTGGAACTGGATGTCAGGGTGTTATGTTATTAACTGTGGGAGTACCAGGTGATGATCAGAGTTTAGAGCAGATTTCGGTTGCATGTGAATTTCCAGATGAGTTTCCAGATGATATTAATGAATTTTCATCTAACCGAGAGGTTGAATTTGCAATCGAGTTGGTACCTGGATCTGGTCCAATTTCAATTACTCCTTATAGGATGTCACCTTTAGAAATGGCTGAACTGAAAGCTCAACTGGAAGATCTATTGGGTAAGCATTTTATTCGACCAAGTGTTTCTCCGTGGGGAGCACCAGTGTTACTAGTAAAGAAGAAGGATGGGAGTATGCGATTGTGTGTCGACTATCGGTAGTTGAATAAGATCACTGTGAAGAACAAATATCCATTGCCTAGAATCGATGATCTAATGGATCAGTTACAGGGTGCCGGTGTGTTTTCTAAGATTGACCTGCAATCCGGGTATCATCAGATAAGAGTTAGAGATGAGGATATTTCAAAAACTGCTTTCAGGACACGTTATGGTCATTATGAATATACGGTGATGTCTTTTGGATTAACTAATGCTCCGGCCGTATTTATGGATTATATGAACAAGATTTTCCGACCGTATCTGGACAAGTTTGTTATTGTCTTTATTGATGACATTCTTGTTTATTCTAAGTCTGAAGAGAAACATGCTGAACACTTGCGAACTGTGCTGCAAATTCTGAGAGATAGGAAGTTATATGCTAAGTTATCTAAATGCGAGTTCTGGAAGAGTGAAGTGAAGTTTCTCGGCCACGTGGTGAGTAAGCAGGGGATAGCTGTGGATCCTGCTAAGGTGGAAGCAGTGATGAATTGAGAGCGATCAACTTCAGTGACAGAGATCAGGAGTTTCTTAGGTTTGGCGGGGTATTATCGCAGATTCATTAAGGGATTTTCACAGCTCGCCATACCTTTAACTAAATTGACTAGGAAGGATACGCCTTTTGTCTAGACTCCGGAATGTGAAGAGAGCTTCCAAGCATTAAAGCACAGGTTGACTACTGCACCTATATTGGTATTACCTGAACCAAGTGAACCGTTTGAAGTGTATTGTGATGCATCTCTGAAAGGTTTGGGGTGTGTTCTAATGCAGCACCAAAATGTTGTAGCATACGCCTCACGGCAGTTAAGGCCGCATGAGATGAACTACCCGACACATGATTTAGAACTTGCTGCTGTTGTGTTTGCTTTAAAGATCTAGAGGCACTACCTCTATGGCGTTAAGTTTCATGTTTTCTCAGACCATAAGAGTTTGAAGTATCTTTTTGAGCAGAAAGAGTTAAATATGCGTCAGAGGAGGTGGATGGAGCTTCTGAAAGATTATGATTTTGAATTGAATTATCATCCAGGAAAAGCGAATGTTGTGGCGGACGCTTTGAGTCGGAAATCTTTATATGCAGCTTGGATGATGCTACAGGAGGAAGAGTTACTGAAGGCATTCCAAGGTTTGAATTTGGGAGTTAGAGAAGAATCTGGAATCCTGTGTTTGAGTCAGTTGTAAATTTCTAGTGATTTTAAATCAGAACTTCTGAAGGCTCATCGAGATAGTGAAGCGTTACGTAAGGTATTACCAGCAGTTGAACAGAAAAACAGTGGAGAGTGTCAGAAGGTCAGGATGGTTTATGGAGGTTCAAGAACTGGATTATTGTGCCTAATATTGGAGACCTGCGACAGAGAATCTTGAAGGAAGCTCATAAGAGCGGGTTTTCAATTCATCCAGGGAGTACTAAAATGTATCAGGATCTGAAAGCGATGTTCTGGTGGCCAGGGATGAAGAATGATGTGGCATTACATGTATCTAAATGTTTAACGTGTCAGAAGGTTAAGATTGAGCATCAGAGACCATCAGGGACCCTTCAGCCTTTAGAGATTCCACAATGGAAATGGGAGAGTATCGCAATGGACTTTGTGATAGGTTTGCCTAGGACCCGATCTGGTTGTGACGCTATTTGGGTGGTTGTGGACCGATTGACGAAATTAGCTCATTTTCTTCCTATCCGAATAAGTTGCACAATGGAAGAATTAGCTCGAATGTATATTAAAGAGATTGTCAGGTTGCATGGCGTGCCTTCTACCATTATATCTGACAGGGATCCTCGGTTTACATCAAGGTTCTGGGGAGCTTTTCAACGTGCATTTGGAACTCAGCTAAGCTTGAGTACTGCGTATCACCCTCAGACAGATGGTCAGTCAGAAAGAACTATTCAGACCTTGGAGGATATGCTAAGGGCTTGTGTTTTGGATCAGCCTGCGAGTTGGGATCGGTATATGCCATTAATTGAGTTTGCTTATAATAATAGCTATCATGCGAGCATCGGAATGGCTCCATATGAGGCTCTGTATGGCAGAAAATGTCAGTCTCCACTATGTTGGTATGAAACTGGAGAAAGGAGTTTGTTAGGGCCTGAGATGATAGCTGAAACTACTGAATAGATAAAGAAAATTCGTAGTCGAATGCTTATAGCCCAAAGCCGCCAGAAGAGCTATGCTGATCAAAGGCGGAAGCCTTTGGAATTGGAAGAAGGAGAACATGTCTTTCTGAAAGTTACACCAACCACTGGAGTGGGAAGAGCTATTAAGACTAAGAAGCTGAATCCCCGTTATATTGGACCATTTGAGATCCTGAAGAGAATTGGGCCAGTGGCTTATAGAATCACCTTACCGCCATATCTTTCGAATTTGCACAACGTGTTCCATGCATCACAGCTTAGGAAGTACACTCCTGATGCAAGTCATGTTCTAGAACCAGAACCAATCCAAGTAAGAGAAGATCTAACACTTCCAGTAATCCCAGTGAGAATTGATGATACTAATATTAAACGATTACGCGGAAAGGAAGTGTCATTGGTAAAAGTAGCTTGGAGTCGAGCTGGGATCGAAGAACATACTTGGGAACTCAAATCAGATATGCAAAAGGACTACCCACATCTCTTTTCAGGTAACTGAATTTGAATTTTGAGGGCAAAATTCTTTGTTAGGTGGGTAGAATGTAAACCCCGATTAATTAGTAGATAATTAGTTAATAAATTAGTTTTTAATAAGGAGGATTAGAAATGTGAATATTATATCAAATTAGGACAGAGCTCATCGAAACGAGAATTTTGACACCAATTTCGAAGAAAACGGTCCAAAATTGGACCGAACGGGCCGGACCGGTTGAACCGGACCCAAACCGGGCCCGTGGGCCCAACCGGCCAGCATTTAAATGAGCCTAAAAGCTCATTTCTCTTCATTAACGTAACAGAAGCAGCAACGCTCCCAGGGAGGAAGAGAACGCCAAACCTAACGGCAACCTTCAACATGCCGTAACTCCTCCGTCCGAACTCCGATCGCCGCACCGTTTGCGGCCACGCGTTCACCGCGTCGAGCTCTACGTTTCTACCGGAACAATTTCATAGGTAAATTGCTATTTCACTTCAGCCTCTCATTTCCCCAATTTTCGAGTTTTGAGAAGGGGTATTGAATTTCTTTGATTTCTGATGTTTTAGGATCCAATTAGCTTGAGAGAAACGTTCACTCTTGCTTATGTGAAGCTTGGGTAAGGTGAGGATACGATAATTCTATTTTATTTTCTTTGAATTTGAGCTTTGAGTATTAAATTGGATATATATGTGTTATGAATGTGTATTAGGTTGTGAATAAATAATTGGAGCTTGAAATTGTGAATATTGGAACTTGGAGGAAGCTGATTAGTTGAATTTTGAAGGGGCTGCCTTGGTTTTAAATAATTTGCTTTGGTCGTTACGGGGAAATCGGCCAAGGTATGGTTTAGGTTTCTTGCATTTAATATATAATGTTCTGTGAAAACTTAGGCTAGATGACCATAGGATAAGTTGGAATGCAGGTGTATGTTTAATGTTTAGTAATTTGTTGATGAATATATTTAGTTGAAGTTTATTGGATAATTAGTTACTAACTTTGGATGGTGAATGTTGTTATGTTAATTTGGAGAGAATTATGGTTGAATATTATTGTTGATGAACATGGTTGGTTTGGTGTTTGTTGATTAACTAATAATTTGGTGAATTATTAATTTGAGGTATTTTATGTTAAAAGCCTAGGATTTGTGAACTATGACTCTTAGTTGAATTTTGGTTGTTGGATTTGAATATTGTATGAGTTTAATTGTTGATCTGAAGTAGATTTTTGTGGAGATTGTTATGATAATGAGGAAGGGTATGTTGAATTGAAAAGAAAGCAGGTTTGGACCCGAAAAGGGTGGCAAAGTCCGAGTTTTAGAGGAGATGCTGCCGAAATTTTATAAAAATTAGAGATTTTGTTTATATGATTATTTAAAAAGATTTAGATTCAAAGGTTATATGGTTTGATTTAGAGTTATTAAGAAAATGAGCATGTTTTAAGTTTGATTCATTTAGAAAAGAATGAATTATATTTTGAATTGGAACTATTGATGGACGGAATGGGAGGTGTGATAATGAAGGATAAGGATTGATATGATTGATGTATGATGATGAATGAGATGTGAATGAAAATGATGTGGTTGTTGATGAATTATAATTGAATTATTTATATGGCTTATGAATTTGAATGATCTGAGATACGAGATTCCCTGGATAAAATGCCGTGGCTTGCCACCACGTGTACCAGGTAGAAAACTCGATACTCTGTTGACCCTACGACGTAAGTGTGACCGGGCACTATATAAATTCCCGGGAATGTTACCCCCATTGAGCAATATTGATTATTTGAGAAAAAATCTATGCATAGACTCTTGGGGATGCACGTCGAGGGACAGTCTAAGGACAATTCAGACTTGTCGGGTTGGCTGGATAACCGACAGATGAGCCTCATCAGCCATAGGACAGGCATGCATCATATGCATATTACTTGAATTACTTGCTTGTGTATTAACTGGGTGTGCCTAAATGTACTTGCCATGTTAAATGTATATTTGTTATCTGCAGTAATTGTAACCTTCTTGTGTTTGCCTTTATCTGTCTATTTGTCTGTGAAAATACATGATGGAACTGGAGGTATGGAGGAAAGGCAGTATGGGACTTAGAGATTTAAGGTTAAGTTAAGTTAGGTTTAAATATCCTTAGTAAACCACCTTTTATGGCTTCTGTTTAATACTTTAAGCTCTATAATCTGAGTGTCGGTGTTCTAGGATTGCCTCTGGCATTCCCAGGACCTTATATATTATGTGTGTGGCACCTTTACCATACTGAGAACCTTCGGTTCTCATTCCATACTATGTTGTTATTTTCAGATGCAGGTCGAGAGGCATCTCGTTAGGCGTCTGGACTCTTGAGGCGGAGTGGTTACTGGGATATTTTGTTATGCTATGATGTATATATATGTACTTAGCTTTCTCTCCGCATGACTTATTCTTTTTTATCCTCTTAGAGGTTTATGGAGAGGCAGGATTGTGTATATGTACTTTTGGGTTTTTGATATGTATGTATATATGTGTAAATATTCTCCGGCCAGTCTTGACTTCGCAGGCTGAGTTAGGAGCTTGTTATTTTGTATCTTTGGTATTCTACCCCTACTTCTGTTATCTTATGTTTAATAGTTATGGTTTTCTTAGCACGCAGGTTAACTCGTTCCTTGAGTGTTGCGCTTTTATTTCGCGATTTTTGTTTCCTCTATTCTTCAAGGCTCCTAGCATATTATAATTCTTCCGCTATTATATGTACTTATTTTATTCAGAAGTCGTAATACCACACCACCTCTGTTTTACGACTTAAGCGTAAAACTTAGTGTGGTAGGGTGTTACATTAAGTAAGTATTGAGAATTTGAATCTCGTTCTATACAGCAACTTATTGGATAATAACAAATCTTTAAATGAAACTTAAAATTGCGATGAATTAGTTCTTAACTTGTCGAGTTGAAGGATACTGTAGATAACAAAAAAATTTAAAAAATAATAATAATAATAATAATAATAATAATAATAAAAAGTTATCAGAATTTATTATTTTTAAACAATCAACTCAATTCTTTTAATTTAGTTATTTTAATCTAATAATTTAATAACGTATTTTATCCTATACTTTTAAATATTAATGATTGATTGATAGCCAAAATAATAAATTTTGATAATTTTTAATATTTTTTAAATAATAATAATAATAATAATAATAATAATAATAATAATAATAATTCCAAAAAAACTATCACCTTTATCTAGATTCTAGTGAAAGAAAAGAATGACCCTAAATGCTAATCCTAACTTCCAAATATGCCTTCACCATGTCACATAATGCTTTTTTTTTATTACCTTCTGTTAGGAAGCTATTCACGACAAAGTTAATTAGCAATAGTTTCAAATTTAAAAAAAAAAATTTAAATTTTTTTAATTTTAATAATTTTAAAGTTTAAAATCTATTTTACTATTCTACTTATTTTAAATGTTATAATTTTACACTAATAATACTATTAGCTTTATATTTTGGCTTAAAAAATTACAAATTAACATCAACTTTAAAAAATTTTAAATTTTAAATTCTAAACCCACGTTGATTAAATAAAATTTGTGAGATCTTTAATTAACTAAACACAATTTAATTTATTGTATTTTTAAATTACAATATCAAATTTTTTAAATTATTTATTTTTAAATAATTTAATTTATACTAATTTTTTAATTTTAAATTAATATTCACTAATTTAAACTTTATAAACTAATTTAAAAAAATCAAATACACATCACTAAACTCTTAAACATAAATCATAAATCTTAAATGTAAACCTTAGATCTTAGAATCTAAACTCTAACACATGACCCCTCAACCTAAACTCTCAAGAACATGTCCTAAAACCTAACTACAAATTAAAAACCTAATCCTAAAGACCTAAACTATAAATTTTAAACTACAAATCTTAAACACTAAATATTAAATAAATAATTCTTAAACACTAAACCCTAACATATAATTTAAGTCTTTGAATTTACTCATAAATTCTAGTCCTTAGCTCTAAAATTTAAATCCTTAATCTTTCAAATCTAAACCAGAAACTATAAACCATGTAACGACAATAACAAAAACAACAATAATAATATTTTTTGTTATAGAAATGAAAATCTTCATTAATTAATTTTACAGTTATTTATATTTTTACAAATAAAATATTATTTTAATCCTATTTATTTTTATTTTTATTTTTTTAATTTTGTCTAGAAAAAACACTCCCACCACATATACTCATCACTTTCATAAATTTTTTTTGGCTGAAATAAACTAAACAAAGAAAAACAAAACTAATAAAGAGGGACAGTCCCATTTAAAACTTTTCTTAGACTTTTTTCAAGGTGAAGAAAGTTCTACATGAGAAAATTATAACTTCATTGTCATCTTTGTCATAGTATCTGCCACCGTGTTTGCATCTCTCATAATCAAACGAAAGTCAACACGCCAATTCCAATACATGATATCTCTTATTTTAAGCACTAATGGATCGATAAACCCAAAACCATCTTGGTGATTAGTAACAAGATTAAATGCTTCCACACAATCCGTCTCACAAATAACATCTCATTGACCCACATCCCAAGCTAAGAGATATCCTCTCAAAATAGCAAACAATTTCCCTTGAGAAATACTATTACTCTCAATCATTCCCAAACATCCCCTTTTGCCAGCTCCCATTACAATCTCTAATAACATAAGAAAAACCAACACTATCACCCGAACCAAGATAACTAGCATCACAATTAATCTTAAAAGTACCAATGGACGGGGAATTCCAAAAATCATTTAGAGTAGAAGGAGGGGACATACGTTGTAATTCAAAAATATTCCTAAACTCCTTTTCTGAAGTTAATGCCAGACAAATCACTTTTTTTGGAGGTCAAGTTTCATGAGAATTAAAATGTCATTATTCCTTACTCGCCATATCCACTAAAATTCTGAAAAGAACTTGAACGGATGCTCTTTGCCATGATACAAGAACCAGTTCTTCAAATTCAAAGAATGACAAAAAATATCTAATTTATACCATACAAGCTGAACTTTTGAACAATCTCAAATACAATATAAAACTGATTCCTATCTACTCCACTGCATAACATACATGTATTGTTAAGTATTTGAAAAATTTTATAATTGTCTGAGTGAGTTTTAAAGAAGAGAAAGACTTGATGGCGGCGGTGGTGATTATGTCTTGAATTTCTTCCTTGGAAGGAGGTTTAGCTGCGGTGGGTTCCGCTTTCGAAGTACCTGTCCGTTTCCACGAAATAGCTGAAATCATTATGAGACTCAAAATCAAATGAAAGAGGAAAATGGTGTGCATGTGTGTAGAACGGTGGTGGCAGCAGTTGGTTAGCAAAAGTAAAGAGTAACGAGGAGGGAGAGTGGATCCTCTTCAATCTCTATTGGAAAAAAATTGGATGATATTCAGTGTTTGATCTCATTTTTTATTATTCTCTCTTTTTTATTTATTTTTGGCCCCACTTATAAAATTAAAAGTAAAAAATTATACTTTATTCTTTCAAGTGTTAAAAAAATTAGAGAGAATCTATTTCCACAAGGAGGAGGAGGAAACAGGCCTTCAAACAAACTCAACCCAGCCCAATAAAAGCCCAAATGTTTGGAAGCCCAAACTGATTCGGCATCGGAAATTTCTTTCCTCTTTTCACTTTTCATTCCCCGCTCCTTCGCTCCTTCCTCCCTCCCTCTTCCCTCTGTTGTT
This sequence comes from Arachis stenosperma, assembly GCF_014773155.1. Lineage (NCBI taxonomy): Eukaryota > Viridiplantae > Streptophyta > Magnoliopsida > Fabales > Fabaceae > Arachis > Arachis stenosperma. Next base: position 4,409,298 of record NC_080378.1, read on the forward strand.
AAGTTGAGCTGCTTGGTTAACTCTCAGTCTCAGTAGCTGCGTCCTCTTCCTTTCTATTTTTTCTGTGAGTATCTTTTTATTCATTCAGCTTCTAGTTTCCAACCGCTGTTACTTCATATTTAGTTACTCTGCAATTTTACTGCCATCTATTTTCTTTTTGCCGTCTCAAATTGATGTTGCGATTCCGCTCAATGTCTTTGTAAATCTAGTTTTATTGTTCGTTTTTATTTCCCTCTATTTCTACCACTATTAATATATATTATTTCTGTTTGTGTATTTCTCCCTTGTCTATTGGTATAGTGGATTTGGGTACCGCAAGTAATTGTGTAAGAATTATTCATTCATGAGATTCGTTTGATAAAGGATCAGGTGCTTTTTTGTGTAGTTGTTTTACAAATTTAATTTTTCTAGTATAAACCTTATAATATAATCCCTTTTTTGTTAGTATTATTAGTTTGATATGCACTATACCTTGTGTGTCTTGTAGGGATGTCTTTTTTTTTTTCCTTCTTACTATTCTGTCCTAGAGGTTGTTGTGTAGGTGCTTTTTTTTGCAAAGTCCAATCTGATATGCTTTTTGTATATCAGGAAATTGTGTTGGATTTGTAACTTTTGAAGAGCAACATGTCAGTTGTCACTTTGAGATGGAATTTGATGCAGGAAGCTTCTTTGATTTGTGCACTGTGCATAACTGCAAAAAAAAGAAGGGCTTCAAAGGGCTTAATTACTCCACTGAATGAGAGCGTGAGAGAAATGGAAGCTTCCTTGCCAATTTTGCACTCTCTGGTATATAAATGGGTAATGAGTTCAAGCCCTAAACACCAGATGATATAAACAATCGGCTGAGAATTCTGGTAAAAATGAAAGGCTAAATTTACATGAAGTTGTTTAAAATTATATGGTACATAGTCTATATGGTGCATACAACAAGAATTCACTTTATATGAAGAATGAATCACATTCAAAGTTTTATTTCAAAAAATTTAGGCAGCAAACACTCATTAATGAAGTCGAGTTTTTTAAATATAGGCGTACTGACGAACTATGAAGAAAAAAAATGTGTATTAGACAATAAATTTATTGTTCCGTATAATTCAAAATTGTTGCTGAAGTTAGGGTGCCATATAAATGTGAGCCAAACAAATTTAATTAAGTATCTATTTAAATATGTATATAAGGACAATGATCATGTAACAGTTAGTCAACCACCCTATACAATACTGGTGATTTATCAAAAGCCACACAAGTTGTTGATAAAATTAGAAATTACTATGATTATAGGTACATTTCAGCATGTGAGATAGTTTGGCGTTTATTTAAATACAAAATCCAAGAGAAAGAATAATTTGTGATTAGACTTCCATTCTATTTGGAGGATAAGCAACATGTGATTTATAGTGAAACTTCTAATGTGAATGATATCGTTGAAAGAGCATAATCTCATAAGTTTATGTTTTTGGGATGGATGACGACGAACATATCATATTCTTATGCTCGAAATCTGACTTATGCTGAGTTTCCAACCAAGTTTGTTTAGAAGGAAGATGCTTCAAAATGGTTCCCTCCAAAGCAAGGCTTTACCATTAGAAGGTTCACTCATCACATTTATTGTTTCTTTCATAAACAAATAAACAATAATATAACAAATTTAAAAATTATTTCTTTTTCATTCTTTTTGCTAAAATGTCATATACTTTAGGAATAAGGGTGCATATGATCTGGCCTGGCTTGAAGATCCGACCCGACCTCAAATATTTTAGGAACTAATTTGGTATGATTTTACTATATTTAGGATCAGGTAAGGGTTTCAAAAATAAATTCGGTCATTATTTCGGGCCGGTTTCGGGTCAATATGAACATGGCTTTACCCGACCCTTGTGGATCCTAAAGAAACTAAAAAAGGTATATATGTTTTAAATTAATTTTAATATTATGTTATATTAATTATAAGCTTATTATTTTATTTTTAATCACACTTGTTGAATTAGAAAACAGATCAAAGAAGCATCAAATTAGAATTTATGAATAAATTCAAGTTCAAATATGGATATCAACTTTTCGGTAACAAGTTTCTTCTTTATAAATAAGTGCATCATAAATAAGTTTATTTGTAAATTATTGTTAAAACTTTAAAGATCCGGTTTTCATCTAGTTTGAATCCGGTATAGTTATGGTCCAAAAATGTTTAGGTTTCATTAGATCTATGGTCGAATTAAGATTTGAAAAATAGGCCCGGTATATATTTAAGGTCGAGTATGAATTCGGACAAATCCGGTTTCACCCGACCCATAAACACCCTTATTTAAGAATATATTTAATGTATTAAGCGCAGGAAAAGGACTCTCTTACCCACACGGCCACACTAATTCAAAACCAATTAATCCTTTTTTTTCTAAATGGTAATTTTTTATTCACAATGACATAGAAAAGAACAAAAAAAAAAATCTTTTTCAAGATCTGAGATTTTAAAAGTTATAGGGCTCCCAATACTTTTTTTCAAATTCTTCACATCCTAATATGACTTCTTATCTTACATAAATTTTGAAAATGAAAATAAAACAAATAAATAAATAAACAATAAAGACAGAGCATAATCAAAATTAAGCATTGAGTAAAGGTCAACTATAGAATTAACCATCACCAAGACTGAAAACAAATTCAAATAATAAATCCAAACCCTAAAGCTACCATTATATATCTTTTCAAATATGATTGTGTTGTAACTAAGTTTTTAATTAAAAAAAAAAAGAATTGAGCTTTTATGCAACTGTATAAATTGATGATAAATAAGAAAATCATGGACGCAGCACAAAACATTAGTAGTCATCACCAAAACCCAAATATAGTATAATGAATAATTTAGCTCAGCTAACCAAAACTGCTAATTAATACAATGTTACCTACCTAACATATATATGAAACCAAGAAGTAAGTCAATGATAACTTAAATCTCAAAGGGACATTAGTCCATTCTAGTCACACTTGTAGATAAAAAGGTGTAGATTATTATTAACTACTACTAAAAGAAACACATATATTAAGGAAGAAATTATTGAAGCCTAAAAAAGATTTAAGAAGGGATTATTACATGAAATTATCTATGACATATGCGATATATGGAAGGAATTACATGAATTAAAATACAAGAGTCATTCAACACAACTTGAAACACAAAATATTGCATGAAATAAAATAATTTAAAAAGGAAATACCTTATTTATTGCAACGAGCAAAAGCATTCTGGATTAGAGTCATTATCTCATATGGTATTGTTCGAGTAAACGACTTCAACTTTTGGTTTTGCCTATTATTGTCTATGATTTTTTGGTTTTTAATACATTGAAAGCAATGAATTCAGTTTTTTGTTTTGCACTTTGATATTTGACAATCAAATCAATTCTTAAGGCATCATGTTATAAAAGTTATGTAACTAATTTGGTTATATTTTTTGGACTAATAATTTTTTTCTGTTTGAAAAATAATAAACAATTAATGCAAATAAATATAAAAATAAAATTTATACAGAATATAGATAACAAGACAAATAAACTTTTAAATATAAAAATAAAATTTATATTAAATATTAGATAATAAATTTACAAACTTATCAAAATAATAAATAATCCTCTAACATAAAGACTCAAGACAAGATAAATAACTAAACTTAGACTTATATTCGTTTAAATTGTAATCCACTAATAATACTTAATATTCAACGTAACGTAATTAAATAACCTACTCATACTCGTCTAAATAATCATCCGAGTTATCATGATCGTCAGAATCGTCCTCCCTAAAAAATAGGCTCTGCTGACCACTCGATAATGCATGATCTGCCAAAAGCTTCTGAAGGACAACACCCAAGCTATGTAGAGCACTCTTAGCATTCAATTTCCCACTCATTGCATATCTGCAATAATAGTAACATAAAAAGAATAATATTTCATTATTATTTCTCCAAATTGTTCCAAATTGGTACTACTAGTCTTTTCTAGGTATTGCACATAAAGCATGAGACTAAATTCATATTAAATGAAAGGGAATTGATACGAAGAACTTACCCTGGTGCATCATTTTCATCTCCAGAGTTAACTGTAGTTTCTTTCAGTTCATCCCCAGAGTTAACTGTTGGAAAATCAGCATTTTCTACAGCAAATACATGATTTGATGATCCTATTGAAATCAAGAATATCATCAGAATTTAAGAACTTAATTGAAAAATGTCATCAATTAATGATTACCATCAATTTAGCAAATCAAAACCCCACTCTATCCCTTGTTAATGTTTTTATTTTCTTAGATTGTTTCGAATACCATTTTTATTTTTTAAAATAATTTATTAAATTTATTATATATGAAATTATATTAAATTTTTTAAAAATAAATCTAGTAAGACAACAATTGTGTTTGAAACTGTTTTCAAGAATACACCTAATTTTAAATTTTGAAAGTTATTAGTATAAGATTTAGAATTTAAGGACATGATTTTTCTATTTAATAGGATAAAATAAAGGATTTGCACTTTTAAAGAATATAAAAATAGCACACCAATTCTTCTTTCTTGCTGGCTGAAGAAATTCCAAGTTTTCAAATGATGAGGCTCCTCAAATCACTGCTATATACAATACTAGGCTATTTGCAAAAGTTTCAGATTTATTCGTACCAGTTTATCAAAACCCAAAATAGTAAGAATTGAAATTCTAGGTAATTAATAATATAAACAAATTAATTGGGTAAGTAAATAAATAAATAAGAAATAAGAAAAGTATTAATTATTTCAGGTTTTATTTTAAAGTAAAAGATGATAAATGAAAAAATAATATTCACTATAAAGAATTTGGAATAAGATATACTTTTAATATATTAAGGAGATTTCTCCAAACGTATATGTATATATACTTTAATTTATTTGAACTAAAATTATTATGCATAGTTGATACAACTAAAAGAGAATATGTAAGTATATAGCTGAATTAACATACCTCTCTTCATATTCGGATAACCATGTCACATAGTCAGCACCGAAGTACATGGAAACAAATGGATTGTATAAATCTTTAGGGGATTCAAGTTTATAAGCCCTATAGCCCAATTGCCTAAGAAAGCAAGATGTTTTACCATAATTGCCTCAAATCAGCTTAAATTTAAATTGGATAAAAATTTGAATATATTCATTCTTTGCTTTTGAACCTTCAAATTCTTGATGGAAAAGATCTAATGCAAGCTAAATTAAGTAATTCATGCTTAACAAAAAATTCATGAAAATGAATTGCTTATCATAACCTGCAGAAAAACATTACAAAAAGTAGAGAAGTTTGGCTTAGAAATTTGAATATGAGGCTGGGATACACCTTTCAGCCAGTTTAGCAGGGCCTAGTTTTGCCAAAGCACGCTCCACTTCTTCACTGACCTATATAGTTCATAAGGGTTAGAAGAATCAAAATGGTACCTTACAAAAAACATCATAAGGACAGAAGATCTTGATTACTTCCTTTAAATGATTCTTCCATATATATAGCTACGTCCAAATAAAACAATAAATTTAATATTGAATTCTTTAGATCAAACGAAAAACCAATAATGCGTCAAATCAAGTGAAGAGTGTTAGCCTCAATTTGTTCTGAAAACTATTATAAACTCAATTCTGTTTTAAACAAGTATTCATGCATAGTGGGAGTGATCTAATGGGGAGGGGTTTGGGTAGTATGCAACGCACAATATTAAATATTTTTGTAGGTGTGATTAAATATGCAAGATTTAATACAAAGGAAGAAACTATAACTCAATTTTTCTGAGTAGAGGTTCCAGAGATGAGCAAAGTCTCTGCAGACTATCCACCTTCAAAGCTTACACAATCACACTATAAATTTTAAGTAAAATCAATGGAGTTAGTTCGAGGAAGCATGAATTATGGAACATATATGGAATTAAAATTAACATGTTTAAATTGAAATAATCAACCAATGAGATTTGTTATTTTTTCTTCTTCCCTTCCCCAAACTGGTTGCTGAAAAGTAAATAAAATCTAAATTGGCTGAATTGGCTATCAATTTATGGTAATGATAGCAACACATTTTCACTGCCCAAGTCCACCACATGATCAACACCAAGGGTCTTCAAAATATGCATATTTTCAGCTCCCCTGAAACCGAGTTATGCAAAACAATAAACATTCAACTCCAAAGGATACCTAGTAAATGGAAATATCAATCAAATGCAGAGTAACTACTAACAAGATGTGGACATATATTGCGTATTATGATAACAATTTGATTAAATATAAATCCAAGAATGGCTAAGCTGAGTAGCTTAAGATAACTACTAAAAAATTTTTACCAATGTTTGAATCAGTTGTCAAGATTATAGGTACGGCCTCTAGTTGGTACCAGCCACAAATTTCACCTGAATCCATATATTAGAGATGATTAACTAAAGAACAAGAATCCATATATAAAAATTTAATTTGCATGAAACTTTCTCACATCTTATGAGAATGAAATAATATGTAACGTGAGTTCAGAGAAGGCATTGAAGTAGCTTGAAGAGGCAAAGAAGAAATATCCAATAGTTTCATTATTCCATAAATGATTGACCTGTTAGATGTCACCAAAATGCAAATTGTTTGCAAGTTCTGGATGCTTTTCCTATTTAGTAGTAATTAAATTATAGCTATTAAGCCCTCTCTACAAACACACTTCATTCATTCCCAACTCTGATTAAGCTTCCAAATTCTACATTGTTAGAGGATGGCAAAAAAAATTACCCTATAATAATATTAATATAACAAAAGGGTGTAAATGTAAATGTAACACTATTATAATTAGTCATTCCTCCCCGTCCTCATCTTCTTCACAGCCCCAACAAAATATAATAAACTAGAGTAATAGGAAGAGCAATTAGCATCCCAAATATAACCCTGCAACAAAATAAACACAAAGCTTTCAGATTTTCAACACATTTCAAGATTACTAACAAGAACAAGATGATGAACAAAGTTCAAACCCTGGGCTTAATATATCAGGATGAACGTTGTATTCCTTAGCAAACACAAAGGGTACAATTCCTTGAGGCAGGGCAGCCTGAAAATATGCACATTACATTGAAGAATCAAATTGATTATAAGACTATAAGATTACAGAACAAAACATTCATAATCAAATTTTTGTTTAAATTATTATTATTTACCTGTACAATGGCAATGTGCAACAAAACTCCCCTTAGTCCTACCACAATTGATGCTACAGCCATTACTGCAGGGCCGGTGAGGAAATGAATCGCCATAGCGAATGAAGCGACCGTGTTTCCACAGGCAGTGATCTTTGGTAGCAATGCCATAAATAGCCCTGCAAATTCCACCAAGGAATTCAATTATCCAACAACCGAAAATCAAACAATGTCATGAGTTTAAAAGAAAAATCATAGTAATAAAATCATACCAAGGCTAAACATGGCCATGCCAAGGCCTGCATCAGATAGAATTGATATTGATTTGGCAACAATGGCAGGCATAACAACATTCCACCTTCAAAGCACACATTTGTGAATTTTTCATATCTTGAATAGTACTCAATAATTAAGAAATAATATTTAGAGTAACAGATCAACAGTGCCAGATGACATTGAGCCGCATCAATAATACAAACATTTATATTCTCAATTGATGCTTAGAAAATAGAAGATTATGATTAGGTCATAGTTTACACCCGAAATAGGGGATTTCCAAATGAAACTGAAGTTGACTTTGAAAACGATACCTGGTTCTTGTGAGCTCGATTGAGAGAGAGCGGAGAAGGACCAAGGTAGGAGGAGCGACGACGGCAACAGAGAGAAGGAGCGACGGCGGCACGGCAACAGCGAAGCGACAGGCGGCGCGAGCAAGAAGAGAGACAGTGGCGCGAATGTGGGAGAGCGACAGCGGCACAGCAGCAACAGAGCGCGACGGCGGCGCGAGCAAACGGAGTGACAGCGGCGCAACCGTGACACCGTCAGCGGAGAATGAGAGTTGGTGAATTTGGCGTAAAATGAGAAATTTTGGCTAGAACGAGGGTTGGTGAATTGGTGAGGAAATGGGAGATTTGGGCTAATATTGTGTTTCTGAATTTGGAGCGGGAAGTGGGCGCGGGGTTGCAGTTTTTAACAATAAAAATCGTCGGTACTTTTTGTCGATTATAATTAAAAAAAAAAAAACGTTTTTGGCCTCTATTTTATACATTAAATCCACACCGTTTATTTGATTTTAAAAAACAATCTAGATCGTTTAAATTTATCGACAAAAATGTTGTCGATATTTTAAATATAAAAATAGACGTCCTGTCCGTCGATTTTAAAATAAAACTATTTTCGTCCTCTGTTCCATCGACAACATGACAGTAGTTGACGAAAGATTTAATATGTAACACCCAACCTTTAATACGTCATGATCGTACCAAAAATAAGGCGTTACTAACCTGCTTTCCTTACTAACTATTTAATATTGAGCCTTTAGTTTGAACTCGCATTTCAATCTTGAATAAAATACCAGAAAAATTGCTTGGTATTCGTTAAAAATCATACATTAAGCATCACCAAATATTAATAATAACATAATTACCTATAATAACAAATCTTATACAAGTAAATCAAAAGAATTGTTCAGATACAACACCTATCCCTCTGTATAAAATACAATCTTAAGCAACAAGCGAGGGAACATTATAAAAGCAACTTAACTCATATATAAAGCCAATAATCACCCACAGCTTCAAACTGACTCTTCGAACCTATCACTGAAAAAGGTGGAAGATATTGGGGTGAGAACAAACCACACGTCCTCAGTAGGGATGGGAATACCATCAAAGTAAAGAAATACTTGCAAATAAAATTAACTCCATAATAAAGCAGTTTATTCTTAAAATAGCTTTTGGAAAAGTTTAGTGAAAAACTTATTTTAAAAGGGTGTTTAAAGAAAATTCTTTTAACTTACAAATCAGAAGGATTAATAGCTTAAAGAAACAAAAAGACCAAAGACATGCCTAGTGACTTTCTATCCAATTTACTTCGCTCACTGCCATCTAAGTGGTACCATACATTAGAATACTCAAGCAACACCTAGTCTACCTGCCCCAACCTTCACTACCATATACCATGAACCACCCTCTTCACGCCTCCACCGAAAAGGGTTTCTCAAATAAACACACACATACAAGACAAACAAAGAAAATCACAGATAGGATTCAAGTACAGCAAGTAAGACAAGTAGCAGATAAACATGGCTAAGCAATTAGGCAAACCAAAACAACTGCACATTCAATCAAAACATACAAATGCATATGATGCATGCCTGTCCTATGGCTGATGAGGCTCATCTGTCGGTTATCCAGCCAACCCGACAAGTCTGAATTGTCCTTAGACTGTCCCCCGACGTGCATCCCCAAGAGTCTATGCATAGTTTTTCTCACATAATCAATATTGCTCAATGGGGGTAACATTCCCGGGAATTTATATAGTGCCCGGTCACACTTACGTCGTAGGGTCAACAGAGCATCGAGTTTTCAACCTGGTACACGTGGTGGCAAGCCACAGTACTTAATCCAGGGAACCTCGTATCTCAGATATTTCAAATTCATAAGCCATGTAAATAACTTAAAGTTCACATATCAACATTCTCAACATCATAATCATTCATCAATCCAAATCCCATTTCCAAGTTCATTTTAAAACCGTATTTCATTTATCACAAATCTTGCCATCAATATCATAACCAATGTCATCGACCTCAATCATCACCCCACAACATTATAATTAACCAGAATCATCATCAGATCTCAAACAACCTAATTGTCACTAAATTTCACCTTAATTTCAAGGATAACCCTCAAACAACTCACTAAATTCACCTCTAAACCAATACCACAGTTATTTCATCTTATTTCTTAAAATAACTTTCTTCCTCTTAACGGTTATATTCAATATCATTAACAACCTTAAACTCACCTTCCTATTCCCAAATCCTTAAATTTATACTCAATTTACTATTTTAAAGTATTTTTACTAGTTAATCAAATCTCATTTCATCACTAGAAAACAAATGAGTTTTAAAACCACAAGTTAACCAAATCATAAAAAAATCCAAATCTCTTTAATAATCTTTTTAAACATTCAAAACATACTTCTCTTATTAAAGATACTTAAATCAAAACCATTTTCGAAATCACGGTCAACTTCTTCGAAATTCTTAGAAAATTTTCGGCAGCACCTCCCCTAAAATTGGAGTTGGCCACCCATTACGGGTCCCCTCATTTCAACTTCGGCTCAATCAAAACCAACATTTCAAATTAACATTTCCAAAACCATTTTTTGCATAATCAATAAAAATCATTTTCAAACCAAGGTTCAAAATCAACCTGTTCAATCATTTTATTTTTGCCAGAAACTAAAAAAAATGATAAATCAATAATCAATTCAGCCACAATTTCAATCACAGCAGAAAGTCATTTTCAGCACAGAAATTAATTCACTTGCATTAATCCACTAAACTCATCAGGTATTCAACCCCAAAATATGTTAACTTTGAAACAAACCCCTACCTCAAAGTGTCGAAATCCAAGGAAATCAAACGCGACGATCCCCTTCCCTTTTCGTTTCATGGCAGCAGTGGCAATAAATCCACGACGGTAATGGTAATTACAGCAGAATAGAAAATCCAATTGAATGGGTATCAAAAGTGAACACAACCCTGAGAATTTCAAAACAGGGCATATACTAGAATTAAATCAAAACAAGCATGGGAATGACAATAAAATCTACAAATGGAATGTAATCAAGGAGAAGAGCAAACCAGAATTGAGGTAGCAATATCAAACTTGTCAACAGCAGCTCTAACAGTTTCCTGATGGCCTCAACACCACCATAATGGTTCTAACAACAAACAGGAAAACAGAGTAGCAGTACTAAACAGAGACATAGGTTCCCTTAGCTAGAATAGGAGAAAAACAGAGAAACAGGATAGAACCAAGACAAGGATTAAAGCTTACAGTCTCTACAATGGAGGAATTGGGACCGAATCAACCACTTCCATGACAGCTCTGGGAACACAGCAACAATTTTGATCCCAATTGACAGCAGTGGCGGTGGTGGCATCTTCAACGGCGGTGGCTAGGGTTCCGATCGGCGGCAGGACTTGGCGGTGGCTTGGCAGGAGCGGTGCGATGGAGCTGCCACGAAGCCCCCCGCTCTCTCCCTATACGGGTTTCCTTTCCCTTAGCTCAAGCCGGCGGCGGATTCAACCCCATCGACGACGGCCAGGGCTCCAAGGCGGACCGGCAGCGACGGCGACAGCTCGGCTGGACGGACAGCAGCAACGGCGACATGCTTCCCAGCTATGGATCCTCATCGGCGATGGCAATAGTTTGCAACAACAGGGACGTTCCTCCGCGACGGCACTAGCGCGGACTTCACGGACGGCGACGGCAGGGTTGACGGCAGCGAGCTTCTCCGCCCCTGGCGCTGCGCTCCCTTCCTTCTCTTCCGTCGGTGAGTGCGGAGCTGTGCGTGTGTGTTGTATTAATGAGAGGGTAGTGAGGCTGAGTATGTGTGGAGCTGAGGTGAAGGTGTGTGAGGGGGTAGCAGCACTGAATTAGGGATTGTGGGTGAGTAGTGTTATACTGAAAGGGATGAAAGAGGGGTGGCGGTGCAGCTGAGGCAAAGGAGTTTAGGGTTTAATTTAATTTGGGGCAAGGCAAATGTGAAATTAGGGGTTTTTAGATAAATTAGAATTTGGTAATTTTAATTAAATTAGAGTATAGAGTATCAATTAAAAATCTCATTTAATCCATTAAAATTACATTGAAAAATATTATTTGATTGTCAACTTACTGATTGGCATTTAATCATGTATTCTAATTTAAAATTAAGAATAATATAATTAATTTTCTTTGTTTATAAAAATTAAAGTATTAAATTTCAAAATCTCAATTATTTAACTAAATCGTATAAAATTCTTGTTTTATTACAACTGTTAAGCTATATAATTTAAATATAGAAAATTATTCAATAATTATAAAATTAAGTAAAATTTCTAATTTAATTATCAAAACTTGATTTAATTACTTTTAATAAAAAATAAAGTCTTTAATAAATAAGTAAATTGAAATTAACTCATAATATTATTTTCCAAAAGTTCTGGGTCTTACATCCTACCCACCTTATAAAAATTTTCGTCCTCGAAAATTAAAGTTATATACAAGATATTTCATAATTTTAATACTTTACTTTTGCATAATTTAGAAAAACAAGAAATCTTGACTTATATATAAATTTTCAAATACTGGATAAAAATACAGTGGTATGAAATATCAATAAATCTTTAAGATAGGTGTTTACAAAAACAAACTGGTATTCAAAGTGACAAAAGGTTGAAAAATAAGTTGGTATAAACAAACGGAATAACGTTTGCAAACAGATCTTGTACTAATTTTAAAGCTTCCACCTTCTAACTCCATAAGGGCATATCTACACTATTCCCAACTGTGCTTTATTGGGCAACTCGTCCAAAAGTTTTCAACCTCATCAATTATTCCACACACCTACTATTGGTCACAAGTCTAACATCTACAAAATCCTTTCGCATGAAGCAACGCTTCACAATATCTTGTGTCATCGCATACTTGTAAACTTCACATTCTATGTCTGCAAAACGTGTCCTAAAGAACTAGTGTATCGCTTGCTATATCTAAAGGACGCACTGACATTAAAACAAATTTCGAGTTTACTTAGAAGGACACAAGACCTCAGAAAAAAAAGACAAGTGACAAGAACAACCCTTACAAATATTTGAAGAACTATTGAGATCACAAGCAAATAAGGATATACAAACAATGAGATTACTAGAAATGAATCAATTGGCAACTACAAGGGTAACTCTTGAATCAAAGAAATTCGATAGAATTAATAAGAAGAAAACAGCGCATTAGTTTGAAGCAGATTCAAGTTGAGTCGAAGAAGTATGAGATTTTATAAAAGAAGAATGACTAAGGACGGTAGTGATGCATCGTAATAGAACAACTTCGGACAACCCCAAGGGTTTTATAGCTCATGATAGAATATAAGATCAATAATTGTGCTGCAAGAGTCTTAACATAGAAGTGTAAACAGATCAAGATATGTGTAAGGTACAAATTATGAAGCAAAGAAATATAAATTACATCTCAAGAAAAGAAAAAGAGCAAACGACACGTCAAATTACACGGCACGATTGGAACGCACAAGCCAATATGGCCTGATTAAAAGGAACACTTAACATTTTCAAAGATTCAAGGATTGATGTTGTACGGAATAAAATTTAATGTCATGTCAAAGAGTATAGAATTTATATAAGGAAGTGTAATAACCAGGATAGATACTCATACAGATTCAATAGTATTTTATAAAAATAAGAGGCGGATGTATGAATAGTTCAAACAACTTCAATGGAGACGATGAGAAAAAACGATACATTCGTTAGAATTGAATTCAAACTGAATTTAAAGTATAAGACTCATAAGAAGAGAGTGACCAAAGTCAACGACGTCGTTTACAAAATTTAAGACAATGTTTAGGAACATAATTAAGTGGAATATCTACAAAGAATAGATGAATTTAAGAAGAGGATTATCTTACTTTGTAAAAAGGAAAGATATGAAATAAATATTTAAAAGAACTAACAAAAGTATAGATGTTTGCGTTGCTTCAAAACATACCTGGGCCGAAATATATTACTGAGGTTCATAAAATGAAGCAAAATCTTCCTTCAAGAATCTCAAAATATGTTTAAGCATATAACCAAACAAAATATGCATAAATTGCAATAGGATTAGAAGGAAAATCAAGTTCTTGTACATCAGAACTATTCTTAAGGTAAAGATAGAATATATGAAATTTGAAAGATGGAATTTAATTAAGCTAAGAACCAAAAGTAATTTCTTAAAAATTCATAAATATTTGGTCAATTAGAGATATATAGTGAAATTGCAATAAAGTTGAAAGGAATCCAAATCTTGTTTCAAAAAAAAAAAAAAATTTGAGGTAAAGTCTCAAAATACATATGCTTTCAAGAACTCATATGAATAAAAGTATGCTAAGTTTAAAACATCTTCATCAGATTAAAAAGAGGGCTATGGACACAATTAGGCAAGAAAAGATTGACTTGAAATTTCTTTAAAAAGACTTAAAACCAAAATTCCAAGGTATTCTTGAAATCGCAACCTCATAAGGATATTTAAGGACATTGAGATGCGCTAAAAAGGAGAATCAAATCGTATTTCAAATAAGAAACTTAAATCAAAAGAATTTGATAGGACCAACAAAATGAAAAACAATGCAATATTTTGAAATGAGTTCAAGCTGAATAAAAGGAGCATGAGGTTTGCAGAAAAGAATATCTTAAATCCAAAACAAGGTTCACATAACTCAAGAGTACGATTAAAATACTTTTAAATGCATCATTCATAAAAGAATGGAAAACTTGTGAAAAATTCATTTCACGGCCTAAAAGAAAAGATAAGTAGCAAACATCTTTCAAAAGAATAACAAGAACTTGAACATGGCTTTATTCCAATATAAATTCAATTTGAAGTAAACTATGCAGAATTTCAAAAAGAAAAGATTTAATTTGGGTAAGAACAAAATTATATTTTCTCAAATACTTTGAAAAAGGTATTCAAATATTGACTAAATAAAAGCATGCATGAAACTGCAATCCAGTTAGAAGGAAACTTGAGATAAAGTTTTGCTCATAAAAAGGAATAGAAAATGCACCGTTCAAGTAAAACAATGCAAAGTCAATAATAACTTACACAAGAATAAACCAAAAGTTCTTTTTTTTTTTTAAATTTAAAACAAGAGTGAATAGGACACTTAAAATCACAACCTTATAAAGATATTCAAGAGTATTGAAATGTGCAAAAAGGAAAATCAGTTCACAGAATATGACAATTCAAGCAAATTTGCAGCTAATTAAAAAAATGCAATACTCTCAAGGAAAATAACTTAATCGATAGCAAGATCGCAAAGATCTCAATGATCACTCTGTTATTTCAAAGTACATGAGTTAAGAAAAAGAGTTTAAACAACATAAATCAAAAAGCATATAAACGAAGGGATAGGATTGGAAAATAGTCAAATTATTTTTCAAGAAAGGAATCTCAAACAAGGACTTCAAGGCACATCAAGGAGGAACAAGTCACATGTCATCAGCAGAATTTCGAGACAAATAACAGAATAACCTAAAAAATTAACTCCTAACGTTCCCAAATCGCATTACAAGCGTTACCTATTACTTCTATTTCGTCTATGATAACCCGTTAACCTTTCCGTACACAAAACTACCAACATTAAGTTGGCCAGACTTAACATCAACAGATATGTAACGGTAAGCTAACAACGTTAATCAATAGACAGTCATGTGTACAAAGCTCTAGTTCTTGTTATCTGGACAAGACCTACTACATGACAAACACTCAGAGTATGCAATGAAGCATAGTCAGTCATTTCCCAAGGCTCTAATCAGGATAAACTGCTCTGATACCATAATGTAACACCCAACCTTTAATACGTCATGATCGTACCAAAAATAAGGCGTTACTAACCTGCTTTCCTTACTAACTATTTAATATTGAGCCTTTAGTTTGAACTCGCATTTCAATCTTGAATAAAATACCAGAAAAATTGCTTGGTATTCGTTAAAAATCATACATTAAGCATCACCAAATATTAATAATAACATAATTACCTATAATAACAAATCTTATACAAGTAAATCAAAAGAATTGTTCAGATACAACACCTATCCCTCTGTATAAAATACAATCTTAAGCAACAAGCGAGGGAACACTATAAAAGCAACTTAACTCATATATAAAGCCAATAATCACCCACAGCTTCAAACTGACTCTTCGAACCTATCACTGAAAAAGGTGGAAGATATTGGGGTGAGAACAAACCACACGTCCTCAGTAGGGATGGGAATACCATCAAAGTAAAGAAATACTTGCAAATAAAATTAACTCCATAATAAAGCAGTTTATTCTTAAAATAGCTTTTGGAAAAGTTTAGTGAAAAACTTATTTTAAAAGGGTGTTTAAAGAAAATTCTTTTAACTTACAAATCAGAAGGATTAATAGCTTAAAGAAACAAAAAGACCAAAGACATGCCTAGTGACTTTCTATCCAATTTACTTCGCTCACTGCCATCTAAGTGGTACCATACATTAGAATACTCAAGCAACACCTAGTCTACCTGCCCCAACCTTCACTACCATATACCATGAACCACCCTCTTCACGCCTCCACCGAAAAGGGTTTCTCAAATAAACACACACATACAAGACAAACAAAGAAAATCACAGATAGGATTCAAGTACAGCAAGTAAGACAAGTAGCAGATAAACATGGCTAAGCAATTAGGCAAACCAAAACAACTGCACATTCAATCAAAACATACAAATGCATATGATGCATGCCTGTCCTATGGCTGATGAGGCTCATCTGTCGGTTATCCAGCCAACCCGACAAGTCTGAATTGTCCTTAGACTGTCCCCCGACGTGCATCCCCAAGAGTCTATGCATAGTTTTTCTCACATAATCAATATTGCTCAATGGGGGTAACATTCCCGGGAATTTATATAGTGCCCGGTCACACTTACGTCGTAGGGTCAACAGAGCATCGAGTTTTCAACCTGGTACACGTGGTGGCAAGCCACAGTACTTAATCCAGGGAACCTCGTATCTCAGATATTTCAAATTCATAAGCCATGTAAATAACTTAAAGTTCACATATCAACATTCTCAACATCATAATCATTCATCAATCCAAATCCCATTTCCAAGTTCATTTTAAAACCGTATTTCATTTATCACAAATCTTGCCATCAATATCATAACCAATGTCATCGACCTCAATCATCACCCCACAACATTATAATTAACCAGAATCATCATCAGATCTCAAACAACCTAATTGTCACTAAATTTCACCTTAATTTCAAGGATAACCCTCAAACAACTCACTAAATTCACCTCTAAACCAATACCACAGTTATTTCATCTTATTTCTTAAAATAACTTTCTTCCTCTTAACGGTTATATTCAATATCATTAACAACCTTAAACTCACCTTCCTATTCCCAAATCCTTAAATTTATACTCAATTTACTATTTTAAAGTATTTTTACTAGTTAATCAAATCTCATTTCATCACTAGAAAACAAATGAGTTTTAAAACCACAAGTTAACCAAATCATAAAAAAATCCAAATCTCTTTAATAATCTTTTTAAACATTCAAAACATACTTCTCTTATTAAAGATACTTAAATCAAAACCATTTTCGAAATCACGGTCAACTTCTTCGAAATTCTTAGAAAATTTTCGGCAGCACCTCCCCTAAAATTGGAGTTGGCCACCCATTACGGGTCCCCTCATTTCAACTTCGGCTCAATCAAAACCAACATTTCAAATTAACATTTCCAAAACCATTTTTTGCATAATCAATAAAAATCATTTTCAAACCAAGGTTCAAAATCAACCTGTTCAATCATTTTATTTTGCCAGAAACTAAAAAAATGATAAATCAATAATCAATTCAGCCACAATTTCAATCACAGCAGAAAGTCATTTTCAGCACAGAAATTAATTCACTTGCATTAATCCACTAAACTCATCAGGTATTCAACTCCAAAATATGTTAACTTTGAAACAAACCCCTACCTCAAAGTGTCGAAATCCAAGGAAATCAAACGCGACGATCCCCTTCCCTTTTCGTTTCATGGCAGCAGTGGCAATAAATCCACGACGGTAATGGTAATTACAGCAGAATAGAAAATCCAAATTGAATGGGTATCAAAAGTGAACACAACCCTGAGAATTTCAAAACAGGGCATATACTAGAATTAAATCAAAACAAGCATGGGAATGACAATAAAATCTACAAATGGAATGTAATCAAGGAGAAGAGCAAACCAGAATTGAGGTAGCAATATCAAACTTGTCAACAGCAGCTCTAACAGTTTCCTGATGGCCTCAACACCACCATAATGGTTCTAACAACAAACAGGAAAACAGAGTAGCAGTACTAAACAGAGACATAGGTTCCCTTAGCTAGAATAGGAGAAAAACAGAGAAACAGGATAGAACCAAGACAAGGATTAAAGCTTACAGTCTCTACAATGGAGGAATTGGGACCGAATCAACCACTTCCATGACAGCTCTGGGAACACAGCAACAATTTTGATCCCAATTGACAGCAGTGGCGGTGGTGGCATCTTCAACGGCGGTGGCTAGGGTTCCGATCGGCGGCAGGACTTGGCGGTGGCTTGGCAGGAGCGGTGCGATGGAGCTACCACGAAGCCCCCCGCTCTCTCCCCTATACGGGTTTCCTTTCCCTTAGCTCAAGCCGGCGGCGGATTCAACCCCATCGACGACGGCCAGGGCTCCAAGGCGGACCGGCAGCGACGGCGACAGCTCGGCTGGACGGACAGCAGCAACGGCGACATGCTTCCCAGCTATGGATCCTCATCGGCGATGGCAATAGTTTGCAACAACAGGGACGTTCCTCCGCGACGGCACTAGCGCGGACTTCACGGACGGCGACGGCAGGGTTGACGGCAGCGAGCTTCTCCGCCCCTGGCGCTGCGCTCCCTTCCTTCTCTTCCGTCGGTGAGTGCGGAGCTGTGCGTGTGTGTTGTATTAATGAGAGGGTAGTGAGGCTGAGTATGTGTGGAGCTGAGGTGAAGGTGTGTGAGGGGGTAGCAGCACTGAATTAGGGATTGTGGGTGAGTAGTGTTATACTGAAAGGGATGAAAGAGGGGTGGCGGTGCAGCTGAGGCAAAGGAGTTTAGGGTTTAATTTAATTTGGGGCAAGGCAAATGTGAAATTAGGGGTTTTTAGATAAATTAGAATTTGGTAATTTTAATTAAATTAGAGTATAGAGTATCAATTAAAAATCTCATTTAATCCATTAAAATTACATTGAAAAATATTATTTGATTGTCAACTTACTGATTGGCATTTAATCATGTATTCTAATTTAAAATTAAGAATAATATAATTAATTTTCTTTGTTTATAAAAATTAAAGTATTAAATTTCAAAATCTCAATTATTTAACTAAATCGTATAAAATTCTTGTTTTATTACAACTGTTAAGCTATATAATTTAAATATAGAAAATTATTCAATAATTATAAAATTAAGTAAAATTTCTAATTTAATTATCAAAACTTGATTTAATTACTTTTAATAAAAAATAAAGTCTTTAATAAATAAGTAAATTGAAATTAACTCATAATATTATTTTCCAAAAGTTCTGGGTCTTACATAATACATCATAAAAAAATCGACGATTAAGCCGTCGATTTTATTATTTTATTTTTAATTATCTTTTTTTAAAATATCGACAGCAAGCCGTCGAAAAATATCAACGGGAGAGATAGCCGTCGATTTTTTGCGTCAAAAAATACGCTTTTTCTTGTAGTGTAACTTCGAGCTGATTTATTAACATTCATCTGAAAGTTTTGTTAAATTTCATGTCAAAATTCTCTTATAGAATATATAAAACTTAACTTATGACTCAAGTTAGAATAAATGATATGTATAAATAAACTAGATGTCTTAGGCAGTGCCTATGTTAGTGCCCATCAAAATAATATTTTGCTTACACATTACAACCATAAGCGTATATACAACATCCACACCTACAACCAAACAAATAGCTTAGAATACGAATTGTACCTGAATAATGCAATCAATTATAAATGAATACGCAATAGAACCTTTATTTCCCATGCATGAAACGATTGCAGCATTTTGATCATGTCCTTCGTATGCATCTTGCCATTTTGTATATAACTTCCTTCTCTTGACTGCTTCATGTAACCAATAGGGTTTAGGGTTTATAAAAGCAATTATCTATGACTAATGCAAAAAAGATTATTAACTTAGTAGACTAATGATTGATTGGCTTTTGTTTATCTCCTAAGAAGAAAAAATAATAAATAAAAAGAATAAAAACACAAAATTAAAGAACAACATTATTTCATCTTTGAGCATGTAAATTATTAACAGAACCTGTGCTACAGCAATAACAGAGAGAATAATCTAAGTTAGCCATAGGCATGGTTTTGGCCATTGACATAGTCATCAAAATCTTTTATTTTTTATATTCATGGATTAGATTAAAGTTTTTTTATCAATGTATTTTTTTTATCAATTGCACTCATTATCTTTTCTACTTTTTTATACTTCTTTTAATTTTTTTTACCTTATTTTTAATTTCTTATTTTACTTTTACTACTCCTTATAAATTTTCTATATTTTACTTCATCTTAATTTCAATTTCATAGTTATTTTTCAATTTTGTAAAATTAAATAGTTACTTTTAAAATACTTTTAAATATATCTATTATATATCATATTTAGGATTATCAAACAAATATAAATCGAAAATACAAATTTAACTTGCATTTAAATTAAAACTTGAATAAAATATCGAGAAGATATCAACTAATTTTATTTTTAATTTCTTTATAATTTTATTTAACGGTGAAGTCTATTTATAGCCAATAATAATGTCAATGAAAAAAATATTATAAATGTGTGTATATATATAAAAGATAAATAACATATATATGTAATTTTAAAATTGTCAATATAGATTATGAACAAATTTCTAAAAAACAATTCTTATAAATTAACGTAGTTTGATTACCTCTAAAAAAAAATAGAGTTAAATAGTCAACTTGTAAACTAAACTGGCTTCATTGATTTTATTTTATTTTATTTTTATATTTTTCCAAAAAAAATCAAAACTCTTTTCATTAATATTTGATCTGATTCAAATACTCAATTTATCCCAAAAAAAAACTAGTTTATTCAAGGTTTCTGACCCAAAGTAACTTTTTTTAACTTTAAAATAGGTGTTTTTATTTAAATTTTTTAAAAAAATACATAGTTCAGACTTAAAAGTTGAGACTTGTGAAAAAAAAAATTGACTAAGACTTTGTTTAGTAAATTTTTTTGAAAAGATGTCTGTGCTTTTAAAAATAACAAATTTTTTATTTTGTATTTGGTAAATGAAATAGATAATGTACTTATGTTTACCGCTTTTAAAAGATGAAAGTGTTTTTGAAAGCACCTAAGGTGGAATTTTTTAAAAATAGCTTGTATTTATTAATATTCGAAAACATACTTGTCAAAGTTTAAAATCTTTTAAAGATCATTTTGTCAATAACAAAAGTCAGGTACCATTTTGTCAGCGCCAGAATCTTTCGAGTATCGATTTGGTATTTATCTTATTTTTAATTTTTTAAAGCTATTTTACCAAATGCAATTAGATTTGATTTGGTGAAATTTTAACTTTTCAACTGTAGCTTATACAAGTTAGGTTTTAAAATATAGTTCTTTAAAAGTTATAGCATTTATGTTTGTAAATCAAATTAAAAATGACTTTCAATAAGCATAAGTAACAACAATTGCATTTGGTAAAATAACTTTTAAAAATTTAAAAATATTATAATATACATAAATATAAAAGTTAAATTTTGAGTTAATTAATGTATGAGGTCATATTAGACTCTCGCGTTCAAAAGTACCTCTATCTTTTAAAAAATACAAGTACAGGTACATGGTCTTTTTTTATTTATCAAACACAATATTAAATTTGTGCTTTTGAAAAGTACAAGCATTTCTTTAAAAAAATTTTCCAAACAAAGGATTGGTTTGGTGAAGTTTTTATTTTTTAAAAGTAGCTTATAAAACCAAGCTTTTAAAAGATAATATTTTAAAGAGTAAAGTATTAAATTAGTCCTCTACGTTTGGGAGTAATCCTATTTTAGTCCTTAAAGTTTAATAAAGTGTCTTATTTGAATCCAAAAAAGTTTCATTTAGTTTCAATGTAGTATTACCGTGAAGTCAAAGTTAAATAATTAACGAAATGTTCTACATGACAGTAGTATAAGAACAAGATCGATAATTTGGAGAATAAGTACAAGCTCCAGAAGCACAAATCAACCGTGAATGCATCAATACATTTATTTATCATTCTCCTTAGTTGTATAGAAAATATTTCATTTAAATTGTAAGAAAAATAATAAATAAATATATTGATATATTCACGATTGATTTTGTGCCTTTGGAGCTTGTATTTATTCTAAATTATCGATTTATTCTAAATTATCGATCTTGTTCTTGTACTGCTGTCATATAGGACATTTTGTTAATTATTTAACTTTGACCTCATGGTAGGACTACATTGAAGCTAAATAAAATTTTTTTGGATTCAAATAGGACACTTTAAACCTTAAGGACCAAAACAGGATTACGCCCAAACGAAAAGGACTAATTTAATACTTTACCCTATTTTAAAAGTTGTAGCATCTATATTTGGTAAATTAAATTAAAAAAAAAAGACTTTTAATAAGCACAAACAACAACAAATGTGTTTGATAAAATAACTTTTAAAATTAGTAGTATAATATATTTATATTTTAATTTTAATTTAATTTTAATTGTATTTAGAGAATGTCATATTACATATTTTTATTGTCAAGTTTGTAACTATTTATTGATAATAATATATAAAAGAGATAAAATGGATAAAAGAATGAGAGAAATAAAAAAAAGAGGAGATAATTTTTTAATTTAAAAAAAATTCAATTTCAATTATAATAAAAAAAATAATACGTACATTTTTTGTCGTAAAATTAATAATATATAATATGTTCATTTAAAAGAAAAAAAAATTAAAAGACATCAACATCACATGACTATCTTTGGTGCCACTAAGACTTGACTTGATCCCAACTTAGAAGGAGTCTTTTTCCTCAGTGAATCCGAGTAGAGTCTCTCAGGCCAGTAATGTAGTCCTTTGGCATTCCAATGTCCAACAAATCACTGTGGCTTTTCTACAAATTTCTCAACTTGTATGTCCAAAAACAAATTAAAACAATATTAAATATCAAATTCAAATAAATCAACTTCTTTTAAGAGAAATATTCAAGTGGATATTCCTTGATTTGGTCACTAAAACTAGTACCGCCACAAATGTTTAGAAAAAAAAAAACATGATTGCAGAACTAGAATCCACTCAATTTTGACAATAATAAAAAAAGCTTCACCTGATTTTTCTTCCTAATTTAATATTTAATGTTGTTTAAATTTATTGTTGGAAATATTAAATATTATTTATTTTTAACAAATTCCGTAACAATATATGTATATATAACAATGGGTTGGAATTATTAGATAGAGGAAAAAACAAGGGAAAAAAAATTAGGAGCTTCCTTCACTCCAATATCAAAAGATCAAATAAACTTCAATTCTTCTAATTCATGGAAACCTTTGAACTCCAACCGAACTTTGTTTATGAAGCCATAGGTATCCATGAATGAGAAGAACATATATGCTTTCTTTCATTTTCTTCAGATATTGAAGTAAAGGAAGCTCCTATATCACACCTTTACCTAAATAATTATAATATAATAATAATAATAATAATATAATAACATGTAATTAACATGTAACATATAAAAATATGTGAAAGATTATTTGTTGCATGTTTCCATGGACCAAGATGACTCGATTTATATAGGCTAGGAAAAAGGGTTCATTGCAATCAAGACCATTAAATTTGAGAAACCGAATATGTTAGAAAATCTCAATTTGTGATAACAATTGGTGAAACATGAATAATGTATTAATTACAGAATCGTTTTCTGATTTGGAATTGTTTCAACGCCAAAATAACTTTACAAATACAGATTACATATTACAAGCAATATATATTGAGTAATAGAAAAAGGAAAGTTTTTACTGAAAATTCCTTTTTTATATATTTTTTATTTATTAATTTATTAAATATATTAAAAACATCAAAGTTGTTATTTTTAATATTCTTCTTAACAAGTGTCCTAGAAATATTTGTTAACTAATTCCTTATTTTATTCAAGATCCTACCCAAGATTTGTTTCTAAAAATTGAAATTGTTTTATGTTTGGGATAATGGTTTATTTTTGGTAGATAATTTTTTATATTGATATGATCCCAAGACCGAGTTTTTTGGTTTTTTTTTTTTGGCCAGTGGAAAGTTCATTAAAAGATATACCTTATAATTATGGTTAAAAAAGATTATATTAATAAGATTCTTATTTTGATATTTGTTTAACGAATTAAATGCACTATTTTCAATAAAAGCTACAAAAGTTAACCCGTTTTTTGATAAAAAAAATTAACAGGGAGTATGAAAATACTATAAAGGTTAAGGTCAAGAAGAGTTCACACAGAAAAAAAAATGAATTATGATAAATATATTTTTAATTATATTAGTTTGACATAAACTAATTTATATTGTTAAAAATATTAATTGATCTGTATTGAGTTATGTCAATATGACACTATCACAACTAGAGTAGTTATTTTTTGGATTATTAAAATATTGTTAAACTTATCTTGCATTGTGACTATATTAGTTTTTTTCTTTTTAAGCTCAATAAATTAATCAATCCTTTATATTATTTGTTAGAAAAGGATAAAAGAGAATGACAGAAAAAATGTTTGTGTATATTTAAGTTGTCGAAAATAACAATATAGAAGGATTTTTATAGGTGTTAAGAAAATCGAAATAATAAATACATAATATTTTATAATAAATATTTAGATATATTAAATAATACTAATTGATCTAATTAGTCCTAATTATACTCTAATATTCTCTCTCAAATCATGTGGCAATTTGAGTTAAAAAAATTTTTTACCAAAGATATGAGACTCGAACCCGCGACCTCTTAATTGAGTATGGAGAGACTATGCCATTTGAGATATAACTCATTGGTGAGTTTGAAACTTATTTAAAACAATGAAATAAAAAAAATGCATAAACTAATAAAACAGGTGCAGACGAAACTGTTTGAAAAAAGCACAAACGAAACTGTCAAAGAAAACGCAGACGGAACTGGCACAAAGAAATGCAAATGGAACTGCTACAAGGAAGCACAGATAGAACTGTCAGAAAGAAACGCAGACGGAACTATCGAAAGGAAACGCATATGAAACTGATACAAGGAAACGCCGACGGAACGATCAATTAGATCAATTAGCATATCTGAATATTTATTATATGATATTACGTCTTTATTATTTCGATTCTCTTAATACCTATAAGGCTAGAAATACATTTCTATATTGTATCATTCCAGATAACTTGAATACACGCAAACCTTTTCTCTATCGTTCTCATTTATCCTTTTCTAACATGCTATCAGAGCTATGGTATCTTCCTTGAGGATGATAAGTTGATTTTCTTTTGGTGAAATCATCGTACTTGTCATACTTCTCTTCCGTGTCATATTTTTCCTTATCTTTTGTCAATGCTCTAATACTTTTCATACCTCATCGATTTGCTCATTCACTACTTACTTATTCTCATGGAGAAACCATATGTTTTTCGTCACCTTCCAATAGTTTGTCATCTCTTCGCACTTTGTCACTTTTTAGCAGTTTCCGTTCACTTGAGTTTGAAACTTATATAAAACAATGAAACAAAAAAGATGCATAAATTGATAAAACAGATGCAGACGAAACTACTACAAGTGTGGCCAACTGTCAAAAAAATGCTGAAAAGATGGCGAACGGCTGGAAAACTGGTGAAAAGTGACAAAGTGCGAAAAGATGACAAACTACCGAAAAGGGCAAAAACATATGGTTTCTCCATAAGAATAAGTAGTGAATGAGTTAATCGGTGAGATAAGAAAAGAATTAAAGCATTGACAAAAGAAAAGAAAAAAAAAGCACAAAAAAAAGTATAAAAAAATACGGTAATTTTACCAGAAAAAAATCAACTTATCCTCCTTGAGGAGGATAACATGACTCTAATATCATGTTAGAAAATGATAAAATAGACCAATAGAAAAATGTTTGTGTGTATTCAGGTTGTCGAGAATGATACAATATAGAAGAGTATTTAATTATTTATAGGTGTTAAGAGAATCGAAATAATAAAGATATAATAAATATTCAGATATATTAAATAATGCTAATTGATGTTAATTATATTATACTCTAACATTATTTATTATTTTATTCTAAAGTATAAAACAATATCAAATAACTCTCATGCATAATATGCCAATGAGTTATAGCTTAAGTGATATAATTTTCTTATATTCACTTAAGAAATCGCAAATTTAAATCTTTTTATCTTTGATAAAATAAAAAACTCTCATGCATGATATGAATTATTACACTTGTTTAGATTATAGCTGTTAAGAATTTTTTACTTTTTTATTTTTATCATTTTTTTTTGGCATTAATATGTAGAAGAATATAACCATAATGGTATAATATATTAGTAAGCACCCACTTAATGAACAAGAATAGGACATAATGGTTGAGAATAAAGTATTGGTTTCGTTGTTATATCTTTTTTATGTACCTCTCATTCTCAATATAATAATATGCAAGTAAATATTCTTAAGCATAGCATCATCATCACTCTTCTAATTATTTGGAAGTATATAGATATAGATTACGGTTGAACATAATAATATAATATCCTGCCACTTTGGAATCTTGTCATGATTTAAAAAATTATACAAGATTTAAATTAAAATTTATAGAAATTACTCTATATTGAAATTAAAGTAACAATGTAAAAATAGAGTAATACCTAAATCAGTTTTTAAAAAATTTTTAGTTAAATATTTTAATAATTATATTAACAAATTTTTAATTATAAAATTAATTTTTTATTTTTTATTTTGTTAGGTAAATTAATCTTTACATTAAATTTTAGGCAAATTAATTTTTATTATTATTTAACAAAGATATAATATTTTTTAAAAAAATCAAATTTTTATATTAGTCTCCTTATATAAATGAATAATCTAAGTATAGTGACTGTTTTATTTAACAAAATAAAAGTTTCAAAATCTATTTAGTGCGCACTTAGATATTTTGAGTATTATTCCTAATAATATATTGTGTATTTTACTTTATAATATTATATATAGATATATATACCTAGTATATATCGGTATTATGCAAGCACTTTATTTGTCTGCCACGATTAATTAACAAAAGTGTTTACGTTTAATTTTTGATATATAGATACCGTTTTGGGAGAATATTCAATCTTGTTGCTGACATCTTTAATTTTTTCCTTAACTTGAAATTGATAATTGCTCCATAACCCTTTAAAAAATAGAAATTAAATTATCCTTTCTAATATGTACGAATATTTATTATATGAGAAAATACCATTTTTCTCTTCTGAGAGATGTTAAAATGACACTCCTCTCCCCTTTATTTATAAAATATACATTCTCTTCCTCTATAACCTTTAAAAAAATCCTTCTTTAATCCATTTTAAATTTTGTGTTAACTAATGTTAACTTTATTCTTTTTTTTTTTTGAAAAACAAAATTATTTTTACAAAAATATCCTTTAGTAAAAAATTTTATTTTTGTCATTAAATTTTGCTTACTAAAATACCCTTTAATAAATTATTTTTTTATTGATTAAATTATATTTTTACTAAAATATTTTTAAAAAATTAATAATTAAATTATTTTTTCTAATATACCCTTCCATAATTTTTTAATTATTAAATTGTGATTTTACCAAAATTTTCGTTAATAATTATTTTTATATTTTACTATTATTTTAACATTAAATAAAAAATCTTACCACTGCTAATATGTATATCAATTAATATTGATAAATAATTTGTTTCATAAAACTATTGAAATTTATTAACAACTTTATCAAAATTTAAAAACAAGTCGAGATGAATAAATCCCAAATTTAAAAAATCATCTCATTATCTTCAACATCAAATCTTTTCATTATCTCACCTTCATTCTCTATGTTAACTTCTACTTCACTTTCTTCCTCTGAAGTGTAGTCATACTTAGCTTTTAAATCGTATTTTGTTTTAATGTAATTAATATCAACAAGATGAATAATAATTTACCCGACAAAAATTTTAAAGCGGTCCTTGAGATTTGGCGAGTTATCTATAATCGTTCTTGACTTTTAAAATTCTCTAACAGTATCTCTCACATTTAGTTTCGGGACCCATAGTTGTCCTGCGATCTTTTCCGATGCACAGTCAGCAAACGGAGTAATAATCTAGCACCTCCCAATCCCATGCAATGCTGGAGCCAAGTGAAACGACGCAGTATCAATTTGGCGCCCAATGAAAAAGTAAATGACGTCGTTCATGCGTTGGAGCCCTTGAAAATGGTTTGCCTTCACCATATTTGTTTGAACACTCTCACACTTCGTCTCTTCTCCTCCACGCTCAGTTTTCATCTTCTCGTTCTCTCATCAATGGCACTGAGTTAGCTTCATCTTCCCCGTCTCCTCCAGTGTCACACTTCGTTTGAAGAGTTTGGTGTTCCTTTGGAGGCAAGTGGTTTCTCTGTCATCTGCGTCGTTGAAGGTATGTGTTGGTTGAAATAATTTTCGAATTTATTTTCTGAATCAATATATAATGAAGGTGTATCATTGCGTTGTTAGTGTTTTGGGTTGTCCTAAAATTTTCTGTATTACCTTAAAGGATTGTATTTAAGGATTTTTGTTAGGGCAAAGGGTTTGGTGTGTATATGCTCTGTTTTTTGGCAATAAAACAGATATTTTTTCAATATTTGGTTAATGCATGATGGTGACTGTGATATTAATTTATAGGTTTTTAATATGATGTTGAAATCCTTTGTTACGATTGTGTGTGATTTAATGGTTTTGAGTTGTTGGTGCAGATGGACGTGTTATTGGATATAATGTTTCATCATGGAGGAAACTTTGAGAAAGATGATGTAGGAAAATTGAGGTATACCCTGATAACTTAACTTGCCTAGGTGATTTGAATGAGAATACCTTAGACGTTTTCTTCATAAGAAATTATTACAAGGAGTTAGGCTATGACAAGATCTTTCATTGTTGGTGGCTAGTCCTCGGGAAGACGTTAGAAACTGGATTAAGGAATCTAAACAGTAACGACGAGCTTAGGGAGATGTGTTTCCTTGCTCACAAGAATAATAGATTGGTGAATGTGTATTTTGAGCATGGGGTGTCATCTCCATATTATTTACAAGATCAGGAGAAAAAAGTAGACACGGACAATACAGGAGTAGATGTTGCAGAAGAAGAAGGTGTTATGGTCACTCCTAATGACAAAACGAGGAACCCCAGCAATCAATCCCCCCAAAACAAGCCAACACCTGTCAACACCATTGACATTCCGAACCCTCCTATCAATCCAATGCCTCCTACTAATCCAATACCTCTAATTAAGCCAGAATATCTCATGAATCCAAAACCTCTAAGTCAGGAGAAGCTTTTTGTCAATCCAAATGATCAATCTCAGGCAAAGTCTCCTACTAATCAAAAACCAAAACCTCCCACTAATCCAAAGCCAAAGCCTCCTATTAGTCAAAAGCCAAAACCTCCTACTAATTTAAAGCCGAAACCTCCTAC
Source organism: Arachis stenosperma (assembly GCF_014773155.1). Lineage (NCBI taxonomy): Eukaryota > Viridiplantae > Streptophyta > Magnoliopsida > Fabales > Fabaceae > Arachis > Arachis stenosperma. The sequence continues at coordinate 4,438,775 of NC_080378.1, forward strand.
TAAGCCTATTCTCCCTAAAAGTGCGTCAACAGCAACACCCAACTCCACACCCAAATCCACCCTCAAGAAGAAAACGACAACAACCACCCATAATTTTGGGCCTTGTACGAGGAGTGTTGCTAAGGAAAAGGCAGTGATGCAAGCATGACATAAGGGAGGTGATGCACTATCCTCTGATTCATATGATAGTGACGAAGATAGTTTGTATAAGCCAAGGATCGAAGATAATTCTTCTGATGATGATGATTATGATAATGATGTTTGTAAGGTTAAGACTATTAAAAAGACATCAGATTTAAACATGCTCCTGCTGCTGTGTTTGCTATTGAGGATGATGCATTTATTGAGAAAGTCTCAAATGGAGATGTGGACCTATACTTCATGGGAGGAACAAGGAATGATGCATATAATGCATACGATCCAGGGACTGACTCAGACGAGGCAAATTCATGGCATTCTAAAGAAGTGAAGACTCCCCCAAATTCAGAGGATGAGGGGACAGATGAGGAGTCTGAAGATGTTTGTCCTGTGTTTAGAGAAGGTATAAGGTTTGGAGAACTGCAATTGGAAGTTGGCATGAAATTCAACACAAAATGAGACTTTAAGGAGGCTGTTAGGGAGTTCACAATCTAAGAGGACAGACGGATTAGGTTCAGGAAGAATGACAATATGAGGATGAGGGCTACTTGTAAAGTGAAAGGATGTCCATGGGTGGTGTATGCATCAAAGGATCATGAAGATACTTGTTGGCAAATAAAGACCTTCGTTAATGATCATACATGCCCAAAGGAAGATAAGAACAGGACAACTAACAGAAATTGGGTGGCAAGTAAACTAGTCAAGAAGGTTAGGAGAAGTACCTAAATTTCAAGTATTGTGATGCTGCCACTTACTTCAAGTCAAGGTTTGACTTGTCCTTGAACAAGAACTCAATATCAAGGGCCCTCTTTGATGCAAGAAATATGGTGTTCGGAGATGAAAAAGAACAGTACAAAATGCTGAGAGATTATGGTCTTACATTTCTTAAGACTAATTCTAGATCAACAATTGAAATTTGTTGCACTCCCCAACCAGAATCTGATCCAGTATTTGAGAAAATATATGTGTGCTTGAATGGATGCAAGAATGGTTTCAAATTCGGATGCTGACCGTTGATTGGACTGGACGATGCTTTCCTGAAAATTCAATTTGGTGGGCAAATTCTGTCGGCAGTGGAGGTAGGATGCTAATCACCATATCTACATCATAGCATGGGCAATTGTTGATGTAGAAAATAAGGAGAATTGGAAGTGATTTCTTGAGTTGCTACACCAAGACCATGGAGACTATAGACAACATGAGTGGTGCTTTATCTCTGACATGCAGAAAATATTTTGTTATTCATGAGTATGTAAGAAAAAAGGTGCATTGTTATCCATGAGTAGAGTTTCAAATTGTATGCATTGTTATCCCTCCCATGCAAGGTGCTAGCTCTGGAACAGCTGCAAGACTTGGCAATATCCTCAAGTTCATTTTCACTCCGGGATTCAAGACACCTAGAAAGAAAAATTAAAGACTTTTGTATAACATACTTGTTGTTTTGGAAGTTATTTTGTATAAGACAATTTGAAAGTAATTTTATATAACATACTTGTTCGGTTAGGTTTACTTTGTGTTTATGACTACTTTGTTACCAGACATATGGTTATATTTATTTTGTTAGCAGCACCTTGCTTATGGCTTTGTAAGACAGTCAAAACTTATGACTCATGACTTTGTTGATTTAAAATGATTAATATATTTTGTTATTGCTATATATCCAGATTACCTTTAGTGGTACAAAAATAGTTAATATCTCCAAAAGGTTGGCTAACACAGTTAGATGTTGAGCAATTTTTTTTCATTCATGCAAATATTACACATATGATCTCAATCGCATCATTACTCAACATTGAGTTCAAAATTTGCAAAATACCACTAGTAAGAACAACAACATTATAAAAATAACCAGAAACAATAATTTGATTATAAACTTTTGACTCCTAACATCAGATTCTAATTTTTCCAGCCTCCAACCTTCTGTCATCTTCTGGTCATCATTGTAGTTAACACTTTCTGATTTTGCAGGCACAGCCTCTTGACCAACATCTACCCAAACAAACAAACCACACCATCTTTTACCAATTGTCTGCAATCAACGAACATTTCAATAACCAAATTAGAAGTGGGGAACGAATGAAAAATCAGGAAAAACCAACAATTGTAGCTAACATTATAATTTGGGCACCCAAAAAGGGTTTATTTGGGTTGAAATTTGTCCCAGACCACCGAAGCACAGGTCGGCAGTCGCAACCACACCATTCTGGTACACGCATAGCCCTGCTACGATTTTGGGTCTTCGTCCTATATCCATTGCTTGTTGACTTTATCGAGCTTCCACTGGCTTGCTCTTCACCTCCAAATATTGCTTCAGAACTTCAATAGAATCTCCGTTAAATCATAATGATGGACCACAATTATGGGACGAAAGAGAACGGAAGAAGAAATACTACATATAATAATTATTCTTAGCTTTTAGGATTTTAATGAGACCAGGACCATATTGGGTAGAAAATTAAGATTTGCCACGTTAGTTAGCCATTGCTGGCTCCAGCATGACATGAAAGGTACCAGATTATTATTCCATTTGCTGATTGTGCGTCGAAAAGGATCGCAAAAAAATTCTAAGTCCCAAAACTAAATGTGAGAAATACTGTTAAAAAATTTTAAAAGTCAAGAACGATTATGGATAACTTGTCTAATCTTAAAAATCACTTTGAGATTTTAGTCCAATTTACCCTCATGAAGACATTTTAAATAAAATCTGGTTAAACTCACGTATGAATTACACTAAGACAAATCGATTACAATCTTTTTTTTTTTTTTTATAAACAACGGCGCTAATAAACGTCTAAAGAAAGAAAGACTATACTGACGAAGTTATAGGAAAAAGCTACCGTAACAAAATTAAATCAGCAAAGCAACAAAAAAAAAAAGACAATAAAATAATATTAATTAGTGAGAGGTGGGATAATTTACCTGTTAAGTACGTAGTAGTAGTGTCTTTCATTTTTTTTTAAGTGGGAAATTCAAAAGGAAGGTCTATATACTTTAATAATTTTAAAATAAGCACCAACTAGATGAGAATAACAATATATATAATAATGTTCACTTTTATATATATATATATATATATATATATATATATGCATTATTTATAACAAGGATATACCCTTTTTATAAGCATTGATCGGTGGAATTATTTTTTCTCACAGTATTTCTAAGGTTGATAAATTAATGATTAATTCGTCGTAAATTTAAATTTTATTTAAAAATTATTATTGATTAATAGATTGTTTTATATTTAAGCGGATAAATAAACTAATTACTTAGCTTGATAAATCCAAATTAGTTGATATTTTTCTTTTTACCCTCTCAAGACACAACTTAACTTCAGAGTTAGGTTAGGCAACAAATCTTTTTCAGTTATTAGTGTTCTTTAACTTTTTAGCTTTTTATAAAATATTTGAGAAACGTCGAAATCACATTATCGTCACCCCAAAAAAATTTGCATAATTACACTCATGGTCGTAACTAGACCTTTTTTTAAGAGAAAATATTTTTCATCTATGTTACAAATATAGATGTAGATATTTTTACTTGGTGCGCTATGCACCAAGTATATACTATTCTATCTATAGCATTCAATAGTGGGGATAACTGTTTTTTTTTTCTAATACTTGTTATTTTAGTTAAAAATATCTATAATGTTTAATTTTATTAAATTTTATCCCAAATACTTTTTATTTGTATTAAAATCAACGTCTTCGATTTTTTTTCTAATATTTTAGATAGATTTTTAACATTATTTTTTGGCAAGCCAAGCACTAATTTATTTAACAATTTTTTGGTATAAAGCAGAATTCGAATCCCAACACTTGTTTAAGCGAATTAGTGAACTAATTACTAGAATAATTCAACTTATATATTGTTTCACGTATTTGTATATAAATATATATTGTTTAACTTATTTTTAATTTATATTTTGTATATTAATATATATTTTATATCATTAACAGCTAATTTTTTATGCACACATAATATCATTGAATTAAACTTTACTTCTATTAGGATTAAGAGCCTAATCAATTATCGAAAAATATATAAGTATGATTTGTTAAAAAAAAGAATATTGTTGTGTTTCTATATATTAAAGATAATATCAAATTATTGTTTAAATTATTAATATTAAATCTAATTTATTCAAAATATATTATACTAATTTGTTAGGGTTAAGTTCAATATAATTTAATTATTACTTTATTAGTGTAGTCACATTCAACACAATTTTAAATCATCAAAAGCAAAATTCCTTTTTGTTTTTCAATAATTAATAATTAATTGACCAAAAATATTTAATAACTAAAATAAATTAATAAAACAAACTGAATTTATTTTATTTAATATTCATTCATTGTTATAATTAGTGATGCAAAACTTTATTAGCTTCCTTGGTAGTGGGAGGTGGGACAATCAAGTTCCAATTCCCTTCAAAATGTTTGCGTTGAAATTTGATTCTAGTCTTGGATGATTTGAAGTATATAATTGGAAAAAGAAACCTCTAGCTAATATATATATTTGTCATAATTTGTACTCAACTTTTATAAATATTATTTATTGGAGATTATATAAAGACTAATTAATATCATAAAGTTTAAATTAATAAAAAAATACATAAATAATTATATATGTAACACAAATCAGACATATATATATGAGCTTGCTAGATCTCATCCTTTCGAGTTCTTCGTCATTTCAAATCTTCATTAATAATAGTCACACTTTTTTGCTTTAAATTAAACAACCTGAAAAATAAATAACATAATTATACAAACAGAAAGAGTAACATAAAAGCCAAATAATAATAATAATAATAATAAAGAATAGAATTTAACTAACTTGTGCTTTTAAGGGCTTTTAAAAATACAATAATAAAATTTTTTAAATATTTTTTATATATTTATAATATATTAAAAAACTTAAAAAAAACTATAATAACTTTTATAAAATATTTTTTTATGATATGCTTCACCTATATTCTTTCCACACAAGGTACTAAAACCCTAAAAAATATGCAAAACATGAAAAATTGAAGAAGTAGTTATTATCTCTCCTTAATTATTAGTATGTAGTATGCACACGTTTTATAGCTCTATTATATTGAAGAAGAATAATGATATAATAATAAATAAAATTAAAATAATGAACACATGCATGCATGACTTTCATAACAAATTTGTATCTTCTAAAAATGAGTCATAAGAGTCATGTCTAAATGACATAATTTATTTCGTGTAATAATAATCACATAAAGCTCTTCTAAAACCACAACCCTAAAATTTATTTGACTCATTATTGTAATCTAACCTCATGTAAACAAAAGAATAGCATACACCGAAATGTATAGAGTAGATAGGTTATTATCATAAAGAACAAATAAATGCTATTATAAAATTATCATATAATATAAGAAATAATAAAGATATAGATAAAAATACTCTATGTGGAGCTCCCTTCACCCCAATACAAAAAAGATCAAAGTAATCATTATCTCCAAATTCATGCAGACCCGTAATCTTCGCGAATATTTATCTTTTAATGCGAAGTTATAGGTTTTCATGAATTAGCAGCTAAGATCACCATCACTTCTTTTTAGACTTGGAGTAAGGGAGCCCCAACTTGAGTTTGATATCCAAAAATTTTTATTTATCTAAACTAAAATAAATTAGCAACATAGTTGTGTATTAATTTCTTAAATAAGAGAATTAGAGGTTAAAAGGGGAGAAATTTTTGGAGGTAAAGAAAGGGTTTGTTTGATTATTATTATTATATGTACTAGCTAGGGGATTGGACCTTAGGTTTTCCCAAAGATTATATATATTGTGTATTTCTTAATTAAGAGAAAATGTATAGAGAAATGATTTGTGTGTTGATGGTTATTATTAGGAGCTTAAAATGGGTTTATATAGGCCTAGATCAAGGATTGTTGTCTAATGTGAGCCATTAAATTTGAGGATCGAATAAAATTTGATAGAAAATCTCAAAAGCAGGATTCTAGAGCTTGAGGATTGGTTAGAACTGTATAAAATATTTTAAAATACTAAATATATTTATTTTTTACTATATTTAATACATAAAAAATATAAGTTATTGACAAATTAAAATTGTAAGGGAACTTTTTTTATATTAGAGAAAATTTTACTTTTCTCTCTTAAAAAATGCTAAAATAACACTCTCCTTTCTTTTATTTATAAAATATACATTTTTCTCCTTTATAATTTTTAAAAAACCTTTTTTTTAATTCATTTTTTACTTTTTTATTAACTAATGTTAACTTTATCTATTTTTCAAGAAAAAATAAATTATTTTTGCAAAAATACCATTTAGTAAAAATTTTATTTTTGTGTCATTAAATTTTGCTTACCAAAATACCTTTTAATAATTTATCAATAAAAATTTATCCATTACATTTCACTCACTGTAAAACATACAATTTAATCAATAAAAAAATTATTAAAAGATATCTTGGTAAACAAAATTTAATTTAATGTCAAAGAAATAAAATTTTTGCTAAAAGATATTTTTGTAAAAAATAATATTTTTTAAATATAGATAAAGTTAACATTAATTAATACAAAAAATTTAAAATGAATTAAAGACAAAAATTTTTAAAAATTATAAAGGAGAAAAATATATATTTTACAAAAAAAAAGTATTATTTTAGCATCTTTTAAAAAAAGAGAGTGAAATTTTCTCTTTATATTATTACTCTGAAAGAGAATAATATATCATTTATCACACACACATGAAAAATTAACTCCTTTTAGTAAATATTAGCCAATTTTAAATTTTAAAAATTATGAGTCTAAACCTTAAATATTCTAAACAAATAAAAACAACAACAACAAAGTCTTATCCCATTAGGTAGGATCAGCTACATGGATCAAACGATGTTATTAAGTTCTATCATATATTATGTCTACAGAGAAACCGTTTACATGTAAATCTTGTTTGATCTTCTCATGGATGGTCTTCCTAGCTAAGTCTTCTATCTTTTACCCTTTGTCCATTTTCCATCTCATTCACCCTCCTGACTAGGTTTTCTGTCAGTTTTCTTCTCACATGTCCAAACCACCTGAGACGTAATTCTATCATCTTTTTCACAATAGGTACTAGTCCAACTCTCTCTCTTATATCTTCGTTCCTTATTCTATCCAATCGCATATGACCACTCATCCATCTCAACATCTTCATCTCTGCTACACTTAACTTATGTCCGTGCTCCCTTTGGCCGCCTAACACTCTGTACCATAAAGTTTACCTTTAAGTATCTATATATAGTCGGTCTGATAGCAGTGCGATAGAGTTTACCTTTAAGTTTTAAAAGCACTTTTTTATCATATACAAAATCAAATGCATTCCGTCATTTTGACCAACCTGATTGGATCCTATGATTTACATTATGTCTAATCTCTCCGTTATCTTGTATGATGCACCTAAGATACTTAAAACTTTTAACTTTTTCTAGGATATTTTTTCCAATCTTCACCTTTTGTATTAGGGTTTTCCCTTCGTCAGCCGAACTTACATTCTATATATTCTATCTTGCTACGACTTATGCGCAGACCATACACTTCTAGAGCTTCTCTCTATAAATCCAACTTCTTAAGCATAAGGACGATATCATCGGCAAAAAACATGCACCATGGTACAGGATCTTGGAGATGCTCTGTGAGTACTTCTAAAACTAATGTAAAAAAGGTATGGACTTAAGGATGATCCCTAGTATAATCTTATACCAATAGAAAATTCTTCTGTCATACTACCTTGAGTTTTCACACAATCACACTAATTATAGCTCATCATATATACATGTCATTAATTGCACGAATATATGTGATTCTTATTCCCTTCCTCTTCAAAATATTTGATAAGACCTCCCTTAACACTCTTTCGTATATTTTTTCCAAATTAATAAACATCATATGTAGATCTCTTTTATTACTATAATACCTTTTTATCATCCTTTTTAATAGATACATCGTTTTAGTGGTGCATCTACTTGTCATAAAACCAAATACTCTAAACAAATAATTAAAAAAATAATTTTACAATAAAGATAATTAATATTATCAATTAAAAATGAATTCTTTATGCTTATTTTTATGACTAAGCAATAAGCACTCACTTAAGATGAACAATGTTAGTTGAGAATAAAGCAATCGGTTTCCCTGTCATCTTTTCTTATGTACCTCTCGGTAGTATATGCTAGTAGGTTATTCTTAAGCATAGCATCACCATTCACCACTCTTCCATTTATTTAGATTCGTTTAAATGATTATTGAATATATATAATATGCTAATTTTGGAATCTTGGGGCTAATTTTTTTTGTTATGGAGATAAAAGTGGTGATATACTTTAATATTGTAATTTTTGATATTTTGTAAAATTGGAAAAAGTATATAAATCGAAGGGTCCGATTTCTGTACTTCAAAATATTTATTTTTTTTTAACACAAATCGGATGGTCCGATTTGTGTATCTCTCACAAATCAGACGGTCCCATTTCTGTACATCTACAAATCGGACGGCTCAATTTGTGTACCTCTAAAAATCGGACGGTCCGATTTCTGTACTACCTTTAATAAATCGGATGGTCCGATTTCTGCTTCTCTAGTTAAACGATTCCACATTTAAAAATAACACCCCAATAATCTACATTTTAAAAAAACACCAATACTACTCCAATATTAAAAATGAAAAATTCGAATCTTTGGTCATGATTTGAAAAATAATACTATTTTTAACTAAAAATGTACTCAATTCTTGTTATATACCTAGTATATATCGGTATTATGAAAGTACTTTGTCTGCCATGATCAATAAAAACTAAAAGGTGCTTATTACATTTGATTTTGACGAGATACCATTTTGGAGAGAATATTCAATCTTCTTGCTGACATCTTCTTTTTTTCCTCTTTTGATTCACTAATTATTTGCTGACACAGTACATATATTCCTGCTCAATAATATAATGCACATACACATTATTATTGCTTCCTTAATTATTATATAAGTTTAAATATAACATTGGTTAAAAAAATTGAAATTATTTCGGCAAATAAAGAAAAGAATTTTTTTGAATTTTTTTAAAATAATTAATTTATTAATATATTTTAAAAAAACATTGAACTTAAATAATAATATATTTATGTTAGTCAGTTAGTTTAAATAATTACTTTGTAAACTAAAAGAATTCACGTTCTTCCTGTGAGTTATAATTCTTCCTGCAAAGAGCTTTGGATTAAAATATATAATGATGGAAAAATATATAATATTATACCACTAAAATATTTCATCCCCCCCCCCCCCCTCTTCTATTTTTAATTTTTTTAGTTTTTTTTTTCTAAACGTTTTCCTTATTTATTTTTACTACCTCCCCATCATCACTTTTCATTTGTGACTTTTTTGTTTTTTTATACAACTATCAATTCTTTAAAAAATTTCAATTTTTTTAAGTTATAGATCGATGTTTATTAAAGGAAATAAGTATAGATAACTAATTTTTAATTAGTCAAACTCTTATTATTATAAAATTATTATTTTTTAATTTTTAAAAAATTATTTAGGATTTAAAATTTAAAATTTTGAATAAAAAATCATTTAAAAAAATTAATTAATATTTACTGAAAAAAATATTCTCTAGTTAAACTCATTTTAAAAAAATTACCACATTTTTATGCAAAATTGTGGTATATAAATAGCAGTAGCAATATTCTATAATGATTAGCCAGTTATTCTGAAGTATAGAACAAAACATAAAATCATTATTAGTCCTGTCATATTCAAGGGTATACATACTTTAAAACAAAAGCAAATTCCCTTTTTCTTTTCAATAATTAATTAACAATCACAACCCACTAATATAAGTTTGGATTTGTTCCAACTTTAAAAGCTTTCTCTGGAGTGGAGGGTGTAGGACAAGTTTCATCATTTGAACTATTTGGTTTGAAATTCGATTCTAGTCTTGATGCTATGGTGGTATATAATTATTAGAATTTAGAGCTTAGAAGAAAGGAATCCTTTAATAAGAAAGGGTTTTCAGAACTTCCCAAAATGATGAAGTTAAAATATAATAATATTAATAGTAAATAATCATATTGTCACTATATATATATATATATATATATATATTGTTCTTTTGTGATAATTAAGTAATAAAAAATCTTTTTAAGTAATGTGAGTGTAGTTTGGTACAGCATATGATTCATTATCTTATTATTTAACTAGGATATTACAAGTTCAAATTTCACTTATGGGAATGGCAAATAGAAAGTATACATTATTTTGTGACGAATTGTTTGTGTCAAAATACTATAGTAAATACGTCGAATAGCAGCAATTTAAAACCGCCACAAAATTACATTCTAGTGGTTCATTGATTGACATGGTTTGAAGTGCGAGCATTAATTTTTATGGCAATTTTTAGCAATCATTAATATAAACTGCTATCAACTAATAATATATAGCATCTCTTCTTAAAATTGTGGTAAAAAGCATTGCTAAATCGACAAATAATATTATAAAACCGCCACTAAAAAAATGCTGCTATCAATCCGTTTAATTTTATTGTATTATAAATTGATGATTTATGATAAAAGAATTGTATATTTAATGGAGAGTTAATTTATATAGAAAAACAAAGTTTATGACATAAATTATTATATATTATTTTAGTAATTCATTCCATTAAAAACAACTACTCTAACTCAAAGTGGCAAAAAATTAAGGGATTGTATTTTTTTTTTTTTAAGAAAATGACCCATCAATTTTAAAAATAATAAAAATCGTTGCAATATATATATCACAAAAAGATATTTTATTAGTCAAATAATGTATCTTAATATTGAATTTCTTATTAACTATATATTTTGAATTAATCATTATTTCATTTATTACTTAGTAGTATTTACAAATATTTATATAGTTTAGAAACTAATTTGTTAGCCAAATAAATTTTCAAAACCTAACAAATCTAACCCAAAAAAAGGAGAGAGAGAGAGAGAGAGAGAGAGAGAGAGAGAGAGAGAGAGAGAGAGAGAGAGAGAGAGAGAGAGAGAGAGAGAGAGAGAGAGAGAGAGAGAGAGAGAGAGAGAGAGAGAGAGAGAGAGAGAGAGAGAGAGAGAGAGAGAGAGAGAGAGAGAGAGAGAGAGAGAGAGAGAGAGAGATGTCTATATATATATCTTATTATTACAATTCCAAAGTGATATAAAATTTTCTCAGATGTTTCAATAAGTAGGTCATGTCTCTATTTCAATTAGCTAGATAGGTTGTCTCTAATAAACTGATCAAATAATAATGCTTATAAAAGTACATAAAGCATTATTAGCTGTTGCCTTTAATTTGTTATATAAGATTATTTCGTCACAAACCATGATAGTGCGTGGATATATGTAACAGTATTTAATTACAGGTCAAACTAATAAAGATTGATAGCAACTTGAATACAGTAAAGATCTTTGAATCCGACTCGAATTTTGGACATAATACACTTGAGCCTTACAATAAGCTCATTAATTATTTAAGTTATAATATATAATAAGAGTTTAATTTTAATATACTGAAAGTATATAAATTAAAATATTTTACACCATCATATAATTATATTTGTTTTTTTTATGATTATTATGTAATTAAATACACGTGTAAAATTATTCTATACTAACAATCCATTAAAATTAAATTTATATAATAATACACTTGAGTTTAATATTTTATTTTTTTTCCCACATATTATTGTTTCAAATTTCACCTTATAGAGAAAAAAAGTCAAAGAAGTCTTATTGAGTTCGAACTACTTCTTCATGAAGAAGATAAGTATACATAGTGGATCACATTGTAAAAGAACTTGTGCATAGATTATTGTAGGAGTTCTTCACTTCAATATATATAGTCACACTTCATCTAAATTTTTAGAATAAATAATTTTATAATTGAATCTGATTTGCCTTCAAGATGGAGAATTCTTGGTTCAATTGGATCAGCTGTAAGTTGACAAATCACGTAACACAATTTCCTTTGCCGTAACCTGAAAATTGTGTTTAATAATTAACAACAAATAAAAGAGAGAGATAGACATAGGTAAAGCTAAACAATTTGAAAATAAAAAAATGGTTTCTAACACGAGAAAAATTAATATATATTATTCATATTATTTCTCTTCTTGGTATCTAGTCAACACACACTCTAAAAATAAATTAAATCGATCTAGTCAACACACACTTTGGATCTATTATTTTTAAAAAAAATAATAAATTAAAAATTAAATAAAACGCATGCACCTCAACATGGACTTGTCACATATATATCTTGAGTAGCGATGATAAATATATAAGAGTAACCCTTTTGTAAAGTATTAACAACCCTAAAATTCGATTCATCTAACAAGATCATCACATAATCAATTTCTTTCACTTCAATTCATCATTTTGTCAAATAATAATAATAATAATAATAATAATAATAATAATAATAATAATAATAATAATATAGCAAAAATGTATAATATTATTAAAAATATAACCATGTGTCTCTTTCTATTAGTTTAAGTTTTTAAGAAAAAGAATTTCATAACATAGTATCAAAACTTCTATGACCAAAAAATATCGAATTCAATCATTAATATAATAAAAAAAGGTATAAGACAAATTAAAAAAACGGCTATAACAAAAATTTACATAAACCCAAAATGAGACTCTGTGTAGAGGGACATATTAGATATATAATCATTTATATGTCTTTTTCTATCAATTTAAACTTTTTAAAAAAATTGTTTCATGACAAATATATAATAACACACAATTTTATATTGGATAAAAGTATCCTATGTGGAGCTCCCTTCACTCCAATACAAAAAAGATCAAGATAACCTTTATCTCCAAGTTCATGCAGACCTGTAAAACTTCGCGTCTTAACTATCTAATGCGAAGTCATAGGTTTCCATGAACTAGCAGTTAAGGTCATCATCACTTCCTTTCAGGCTTGGAGTAAGGAAGCCCCAACTTAGGGTTAATACCCAAAAACCCTAGACTCTTATGTAAATAAACTAATTATCAAGAGATTAACTACACAATAGTATATTAATTTCTTAATTAAGAAAATATCTGGAGAAGTGATTTGTGTGATGGTGCTTATTAGAAGCAAGGAAACAAGGGTTTATATAGGCCAAGAGATCAAGGGGTTAATGTGTAATGTGAACCATTAAATTTGAGGATCGAATATAGATTTGATAGAAAATCCTCAAAGCATGATCCTGGTGATCAAAGATTGGTGAAGCATTGTATTAATTTCAATAATAATATTCTTGTCTCTTGATTGAGGATCTTTTCCTTTTAATCAATAATCTGATTGGGATCCATATATATATATATATATATATATATATATATAGTGTGTAATGACACATCCTTTTCTTCTTTTTTTCTTCTATTAATCAAGGCTTTAGCTGTGTGTTTATGTGGGCAAATAGTCCCATGATTGGTAACAAGCTTTTAGTATTGTGTTTTTTATTAAAATAATAATAATAATTTAATATGATACATTTTTGTGGTTAAAGACAGTGGTGGAATCAATGACTACCAATACTTAGGGGTGGCAACGGGGCGGGTAGGGTCGGATTTTTGCTTTATTCGATTTCGTCTTGCCGCGCAATAACTCGCATAGAATCTGTCCCATTTCTACTCACGGGTAGTAAAATGTTGAACCCTAACCCGCCCTTATTCGCCCCTATAATTATTAAAATTCAATAAATAAACCGCCCGTCCCTTCCAAGAATCCGTCCCGAGCGGATAGAAACGGAATGGGTATCCACAAATTTGGATGGTATTGCCATTCCTAACCAATAGTAAGGGTTGGTAAGGATTATAGGGGTAAAATTAAAATGAGCTTATGTGGACAAAACTTTAATTTAAATGAGTTTAATTTGTATTACATATTTGTATTATAAATTAAAGAGTTAATGACTTAATGATTAAATTTATTCCTCAACAAATTTTAGATTTGCGGATATATATTTTGATTTTCAATAAAATTTTATTATTTACGAATTATTTTTTGTGAAGAATTAATTTATGTTAGATTTAATTATTTTATAATTAAATTTAGTAGACATTTATTTGTCTAATATATAGATATATTAAAATTTTTATTAAAAGTAATAATAAAAATTAATCTTTCTGGTAGGATAATTTTTGAGAATTTTTAAAGTAATACAAATTTATAATCGAAGAATTCGATCACAAATTGGTTTGGATCTATTTATTTATTTATTATAGATTGAATTTAAGTGTGATAGTTGATTTTTGGTATTTATAAAAAAATAGTTTTCTTTTTTTTTTAACATAAATAATCCTCATATATATTTTTAAAATTATTAAAGAATTAAAAAAAGTGAAATAATTAAAGTTCTAACCATAAATAAATATTTAAGATAGACAAAATATCAATTTAACTCTTAATTTTTTAATATTTTTATTTTAAATGAACCAAGTCAATCTATTCTAAGAATTTATATTAGATCAAATTAAATAATTTTCATTTGTGTATTAGATTGTGACTCGACTATGAAAGTATGAGTACCTTTAATAAATTAATTAGTGGTCCACTCTACATTCAAACCCAAAAATAAAATAAAATTAACGGTATTATTATGCGTTGATCATCATCTTCATATGCTTGGCCAAATTAAACCGAACATAGAACTTCTAGAATAAAATAAATAATATGTATTCTCGATATATATATCATTGTTTCCCATATTAGCCACACTACTACTTGAGATCATCATACACCACCACACTATAATTAGTGTTTTTACTTTTCTTTTTTTATTTATTTTTTAAGCCATTATTGCTCTCAAAAGAACATTATCAAATCATATTCTTAGCTCATGCACCAAAAGAAACATTATGATCAAATCATATATAAGCATATGTTAGTGTCTAATTTGACCTCCATTTAATTTCTCTCGCTCTAACACACTTTGCCACCTTGATTATTATTATTATTATTATTATTATTATTATTATTATTATTATTATTATTATTATTATTCTTTGCCACCTTGATTATTATTATTATTATTATTATTATTATTATTATTATTATTATTATTATTATTATTATTATTATTATTATCTGGTATTTTCATGCGAGCATTTTCTATTCAATGATAAATTATAATTTTATAATTAATTTATTATAGGCCTTTGATAATATTGTATATATAAAATTCAAAATAGTTATATATGGCAAATTCGAAATTCTCCAACAAAACGAAACTAGCTAATGAACTTTTCACTCCACCATAACTAAAATTTAGTAATACTTAGAAGTTACTAACTAAATTATCAATTATCTTACGTTACATATAAATAAGAAATCAGTCACTGCATGTAGAAATATATATTTGATATTTTATATTTTTTTATGATATTATTATGAATAAGTTTGATTATTAATTTATCACAAATTTAATTATTTTAATAATTAATTATTTAAATAAAAAATGTGAATCAGCATATATAAATATATAGTAATTGATTTTAATATATCTATAATATTTTTGCTAAACAATACCTAAACACTACTAGAATTCAGACATTTACTAACATTTTTTATCTAATATTTTTTAAAATGTTAGCTATACTAATAAAATTATATTTTTAGTAACTTTTGTAAAATAAATGTTAGAAAACATTATTTTTATTTTTAAAGAAAAATAAAAATAAGATAGAAATGTTACTAAATACAAAGGGTGTTCTCTTCAGTCTTCATTTTCCCCCAATTTCACGCGTCTTCTCACTCTCGCTCTCGAAGCTGTAAAACCATCTCTCGCTCCTCCTCTTCGATCTCTCGTTCTGCCTTTTCGATCTCTCGTTCCGCATCTTCGATCTCACGGTTCGCGAATCGAAACCATAATCCGGTGTTCTCACTCTCACTCGAGCTCGTGTTGTTTCGCCTCTGGTTCATCTCTGGCGCCGTCGTCTTCTCGCCTGCACCGCCGTCTTCTCGCCGTCAGCTCGTTCCACGGCCTAGTAAGTTCCAGTTCTCTTGTTTATTTAGTTTCTTACTCCTTCAATCCTCTTTAATCTTTAGGTAATAATTAATTTGATGTATAATTATTAGTTGATTTAAGTTTTTAATTGTTTATTTCGTAGTTAGGTTTTGAATTTAGGTTATTTATCGATCTCGAAATATGTTTATTTGCTTATTAAGTTGTTAAAAGCCATACATTATTAGGTTTTTATATCCTCTGTTTTCTAGTTGCTTTTTCTTACTAAGCTTGGATTCTAATTTTTGTTTTGATGTTGATGTGGAATGGAGCTTCTTGAACTTGGAAGTGGATGAGGGAATAGTAGGGGAGTTGAGCTGCTTGTTACTCTTGTTGGAGGTGGAGCTTGTGAAATTGAGCTTCTTGAAGCCAGTAGTGTCGGGGGTTGTGGTTTTAGAAGATGATGAACTCTTGGAGGAAAGATTTTCAGATTTGATGGTTTTGGTTTTGGTTTGGTTCTTGGCAGAAATGTTACTACTAGATTTAAATGTTTTTGTTTGGTTGTTATTGGTGGAAAGGAAATTAGATTTGATGGTTTTTCTGCATACAATAATCCATTAATGTGATAGATTTTTATAGATAATTCTGCATACATTGTGTTTTTCTGCATATAAAGAATTATCCTCGTACTGTTCCACTTGATCATTGGAAGATTCTTGTTCAATTTTAGAGCCTAGATATGATTAAGGTATATTAATTCTTAGCATGTAATTTCCATGATATTATAATTAGTTATACTATCTAATTTTGCTTGTTTATGTATTTTTAGGCTTAATTATTCAATTATGTTTTTATGATTTTAAAGGAACAAGGCAAGAAGAATAAAGCTAGTAGAGCAAAGAATACAAGTCAGCATATAACAGGATCAAAAATATTTGCTGAAATATGTGAAGAGGAGGTAGAATTAATCTGTTCACACTTGTCTTATTTGTATTTATTTTTTTAGTTGATTGTGCTTTTTCTTAATAGGCAATGAAAAATTCTGATAGAAGAGCCAAGAGATGAAAACCAATAAGTGAGGGGACAAGCAAATTTTTGTAAGATATGTATTTTTTAATATATATTTTTTGTGATATAGGTTTTTTTTGTCATAGATTAATGTATTTGAATTTTGGATTTTAGTCTGAGCTTGAGGATGCCATAGTTTCACATCCTGAAAAATTAGAAAGCACAAATTAAGATGATATACTTTCCCAAGTATTAGGAAAAGATCAACCCGGTCGTGTCCGTACTTATGGTAGAGGCGTTGTAGCTTCAGATTTGTGGGGATCTAGATCTCAAGTTGAGACGGAGAGGTTAATTGAAGAAGTTAAAGAGAATGCTCAAACAGAAATTCAGAATATACAACAAAAGATGCAAGAGGAGATGGAAATAAAACTTCAAGAAAGAGTGGAGGACATGAAGTCACAGATGTTGTGTGGATTTAATGTGTTTTTGAATCAACTACAGAAAAATTTTTCAGGAGTAGAAATTCCAAATCTCTCTTTTCTGTCAACTACTTTAAATACGAAGGAAGTAGAAGCTACTGCAACAGCAAATCATGAAGTTTTTACTGCTGAAAAAGAGGTATTTATATCATTCTTTGCATTTTTTCTTAATAATAATTTATAAAATTTACTTTTCATAGTGTTAAATGTATTCAATCATTTAATCTACAATGAACCAATCTTAGCGTGTATAGACTAATCGTATCATTTGCATTCATTCCGAATTCAAAGAATGATATCTAAGTCTATAATTTTCTGTTTTATATTTAAATAAATATTAACTACTTCTTTTCTTACTAAAATATTGGCAACTAGTATTTTCTTATTATTTTATTTTGTTCAATAATTTTTAACTTGTTTGTAAATTTTCAATTTTTTATAGTGGGCTGATGCACGTCTTTGGACCTGTCTTAAGATTTTTTAAACCTTTACATTTTTAATGTGTTTGTTCATTATATTTTGATTCTGATTTAATATATCTCTTATTTTTAATTCTTTTATTTTTTATCTTCACTTTATAAACACATGCGATTTGAATCAATATTATTATTTTCTATTTTATTTAATAACCAATAACTATAACGATAAAACTTCTTAACAAATTAATATGTGAATTGAATATTAAAAAAATGAAGCCATAAAACAAACAGAGTCCTGCATGCACTTTTGAGTGCCCCTTTATTTTTTCTTTTCCTTTCTTATTATGGGTGGTTTAATAATATTATAGGTGGTCTAATAATATTTTATTTTTCTTATATTTTAGGTTCCAAGTAAATCATCTACTACTATAACAGAAGGTGTTTCTAAATCTCATACTAAGTCATTATCTCAAACAAAGGAGAAGAATGTGATTCTTTCACCTAAAAAGAAGAGGTATATTTATACCTAAAATTAAAGAATTTAAAATAGCATTTATAATTCATGCTTTATAATAATTATATTGAGATTTATTGTAGAAATATTGGTATTGGTGTCTTAAAATAGTTATTTTTTTGTAGGCTTTTTGTTCTTCTCTTACTCAAGAGGTTCTTGACTTGAAATTGGAGAAAATGAAGCATGACCAACATAAGAAAAGATCAAAAAAGAAGAAAGTGATGTGCTTGTAATATTGAGATGAATTTGTGAATTTGTGAATTTAATGAAAGAGACAAACTTGTACAATGATTATTGATTAAAGAGGCTATAAAAATTTTATTTTGTGAATTTGTGTATTTAATGAAATATTTTATGTTGTAGTAATTAATTTTTAGTATATTTATATTGTGTATAATATAAAATAAAAAAATAATATAATAGAACTAAAAAAATATTACTAAAGATCTATTGTAACATTTTATAAGTGTTAAGAGAAATATTTATGGTAATATTTTTTTAAGTGTTACAAAAAATATCTATGGTAACATTTCTTTAAATGTTATAAAAAAATATTTATGGTAATATTTTTTAAGTATTACAAAAAATATTTACGATAATATTTTTCTAAGTGTTACAAAAAATATCTACGGTAATATTTTTCTAAATGTTATAAAAAATATCTATGGTAATATTTTTTTAAGTATTACAAAAAATATCTATTGTAACATTTCTCTAAGTGTTACCAAAAAATGTCTATTGTAACATTTTTCAAAATATTACTATAGAATATTTTTTGTAATATTTTTACTAAATGTTATTAAATCTTTAAAAAAATGTTAATAAAATTCTTTAGTAACATAGGGTATATTTAATATTTGTTAAAATATTACTAATATATATAGGTAACATTTTAATATAATTTAGTAATATTTTTTAAATGTTAGTAAAAGTAGTAGTGAAAATTCGCAACCATTATTTACATTTAATTAGTAACATGATTTTTACAAGTTTGATTATATGTTACAGTGGAAAGTTTAAACAATATTCTTTAATTATATTAATCGATTCCTTCTTTTTGGTAAAAGCAAGATCAAGTTGATCATTATCATATGATAGACGTCATGCATGACAGATAGTTTTATTAATTGAACAGAGTAATTTATGTTTTTGTTTTTAGAGTGTTATTATGTTCAATTGTTCATATGACGTGTTAAAGAATATCAAACATTGTTTATTCTTATCTCTGCAAAGTTAAAAGCATATAATAACCTTTAATTTTGTTAATTAATAGTCACAAACACTAAATTCTATTTGCTTGAGGTACCTTTCTCCAACCTAATCCTTCACTACTAATTTGGGGTAGGACTTAGCAAATATAATCAATTTGGATTAGTTAAATGGTGTTCATTTATCCGATCCGTATAAATAAGTGTCAGGAATTTAAATTCTATTTTGTGTATGCAGCAACCGATTGATCAACGACAAATCTTTAAATAAAGTTTATATATATTTATAACGAATTAATTTTTAATTTGTCAGATTAAAAAATACCGTGAACAAAAAAAAAAACTCAACAAAACATTCTTCAAGTAGTGTGAATAATGCGATCTTTTTTTGTTGGGTTTAAAGAGAAAATTATTACTAGGGTTTTTTACTTAAATAAAATATATGGGAGTCAAAATTACCTGATTCCCCTTAAACGAATTCTTCAACGTAAATCCCCTCTTGGTATTTTATATAAATCGTCCTAGGCTGCATAGGGTTACATAAAACGTGAATCATCTTAGCCTAGGACGATTTATGCATGAACATATTAGGCAAATCAAACGTAAATCGTGGCAGGGTCTCCAGGGTTAGAAGAATAGCATAAATCGTCCCAGGGTGGTAGGTTTTACGTGTTAATGGGCTAATTCTCACTGGGCTGCCACGATTTATGCATTACTGGGACCCTATTCAGTCTGGCACGATTTATGTTTGTGTTCGTAACACTAACTAGGCTGGGACGATTTATGCCCAAGTTAGTAACCCTAAAGACCTAAGAACCATAGAAGTCAAAACTGAACCGGTGATCGAACCGTTCACATAACCGGATTAATGGTACAATCGGCAGGTAACCAGTTGAACCGATTGACCCGATCCTACGTAATTAAAAAATAAAATATAAAAAAATTTAAAATTAAAATTTAAAATACATATTTTCACTATTAACCCAACTTCAACATTTTTAAAAAAATTTGAAACTCAAGCGGTTCGGTCGAACCGGTCTAACAGAGTCATATCGATTTAAACCAATTCACTCTGGTCCGGTCTGGTCCGGTCCGGTCCTGCTAACAATAGTAACAACAGCGAATTTTTGGGGATTCTGCCATCAGAACCATCCCTATATCATGAGCGAATTCGGTCTAACAACAGCGAATTCGGTCTAACAACAACGAATTCGCTCATGATATGGGGATGGTTCTGATGGCAGAATCCCCAAAAATTTGCTGTTGTTACTATTGTTAGCAGGACCGGACCGGACCAAAGTGAATTGGTTTAAATCGATATGACTCGGTTAGACCGGTTCGACCGAACCGCTTGAGTTTCAAATTTTTTTAAAAATGTTGAAGTTGGGTTAATAGTGAAAATATGTATTTTAAATTTTAATTTTAAAATTTTTTATGTTTTATTTTTTAATTACGTAGGATCGGGTCAATCGGTTCAACTGGTTACCTGCCGGTTGTACCATTAACCCGGTTACGTGAACGGTTCGATCACCGGTTCAGTTCTGACTTCTATGGTTCTTAGGTCCTTAGGGTTACTAACTTGGGCATAAATCGTCCCAGTCTAGTTAGTGTTACGAACACAAACATAAATCGTGCCAGACTGAATAGGGTCCCAGTAATGCATAAATCGTGGCAGCCCAGTGAGAATTAGCCCATTAACACGTAAAACCTACCACCCTAGGACGATTTATGCTCTTCTTCTAACCCTGGAGACCCTGCCACGATTTACGTTTGATTTGCCTAATATGTTCATGCATAAATCGTCCTAGGCTAAGATGATTCATGTTTTATGTAACCCTATGCAGCCTAGGACGATTTATATAATAATACCAAGAGGGGATTCATGTTGAAGAATTCGTTTCAGGGGAATCAGGTAATTTTGACTCCCATACATTTTATTTAAGTAAAAAACCCTTATTACTAAATGCTAAATATTTAAATGGTTAAGTAATGCTATATATTCAAATTTTTTTATAAATAGTCATCTAAAAAATCTTTTTATGAATTAAAGTTAACCAAGTCAAACAATAATATTTAGAATAATACTAGTCATAACTAGTTTTTGTTATATTAGATCAATTTAGTTGAACTTGATTAATAAAAAAATTTGAATGTGTGATATTATTTTTAATATATGCTTTCATTTTCTTTAAAAAAAAAAGCTAAATACAGTACAAATAAAATACTACATTTGATTCACATTAAGAGTAATATTATGGGACTTGTAAAAGATGAATTGGTGACATGTGATGAATGTGTGAACTGGTGAAAGAGAGTTAGGGGAAAAAATACCAAAATTAAGAAACTAATTAAAGGAGAAAAAACTAATTAATTAAACTTCAATATTCATTTATTCAACTTATTAATTACAATGGCTAATTCTATATTTATACTATTTCTAGTAAAACCTAATTTTTCTCTATTAATAAGGCTAATCCCACTTATCCTAATTCTACTTTTTTTTCTTCAAAAGTCCAACTATATATCATTACAATCATTTATACTAATTTTAATACTTGCTCTTCAAAAAGCGACAACTATACATCATTATATGTAGCATTTTCAGTTTTTCACACAAAGAAATAAGAAAAGAAGTTCAATTTCAAGGTGATTAATCAGGATGTAAATACGGGTCCAAATCCCTCCCTAGTCTTTTTTTTTCTTTGGATCTAAGCTCCGTTAGTTTATCAATATATATTGTTGTCACATGTTATATTAAATAAAATAGTTAAATATGTTATATTATTTAATAATTTTTAATTATATTAGACACTAGCAGGTTTGATTGTCTCCATAGAAGGTTCTTCACTTCTTCAAATGGACGTTATTTTGCAAATGGTAGCATGGCCTACACTGCAGTTAATTAATTTGAAGTATAGTCAAACCAAAGTTTTCATTGAAAAAAATTAATTAAATTATTACTTCATACACACTACTAGAAATGCGGTGATTAGCCACGGAAAAAACCGTGGCTAAAATCAAGAAATTCCGTAGCAATTAAGCTTTAGCAACGAATACATTTCTATGGCTAACAAGGGCAACGCCTTTTCAGTTAGCCACAGTTTTCGGCCGGTTAGCCACAGTTTTATGATCCGTGGAGACATCTGACTAGCCACGGATTTTACGTTATTGGCCACACTCTAAACCGTGGCTAAATGACAACATTGTAACCAACAAGTATAGCTTTGCCACAATTTTTCCGTGGCTAATATTGGTAAGCTGGGCTTTTTTGCCATATTTTTTCTATGGCTAAACATTGTTGGGTTATTTAGCCACAGTTTTTCCGTGGCTAATCATAAAAGATAAATTAAAAAAATAATAATAATAATAATAATAATACTTAGAACAAAATTATATCATACAAAGTTAAAAAGATTAGCCATATCCATATAAGTAGTATTTTTAGTAATAAAAATATGAAATTTAAGTAACAATGTTAAAAAGCAAATATTCTGAACTAAATGAGTTTAAACTATTACAAAATCAAGTATCAGAATGTATCATTATTAGATTTCTAATATCTTCATTGGAATACCTGCAAAAACATTCAAATAAGATTGTGTTATCTCTTAATTCATGAAAAAAAAGTCCTAAAACATTATTTAAAATAATATTTTAATGTACTTAAATAAAAAAGTAGGAATGCATACCCAATAATGCTGAGTTTTCATTTTCACAACATAAAACATCTTATTGAACTCGTCATCAATCAATATATATATTACTAGACTTGATATCCTGGTGAACAACTTTCAATTCAATTGCTTCATGTAAGTAAATAAGCAAGCCTGTCAAAAATGAAGGTAAAATAGAGAGTGATATTAATGATATTTTCTCATATTAAAACCTAACTATAGTATTATTTAACGAGACAAAAGAATACTATTAACCAGATATTGAATTGCAATCAAAACCATTTAGAGACAAAGAACTTAAAGTAAAAATAAAAATGTGTTTGAAATTACCAAGGTCAATATTTTAAAGTAGAAAGTTGAACTTACCAGGTAACTATCGAATAAAACTTTCATGCGGACCTCCTAGAGAAGTGTTCCTTGTTCCCCGGCAACATGCATCCATTACTCTAAATTACCATTATTCACATATTTATCCATTAGCAGCTTAAATATTGAAACAAACATTAAAACAAAAATGCTATTGATAATACAAAGAAATAGATAATTAGATACTATGTACTCGGGAGTTTGAACAATTTAAAAGAAAACACAAACTTGTATGGAGATCCCAGCATGGACAAGAACTAAAGTTGCAACATTGATACACGCAGATCTAGATCTAGTTCCTACACAGGAATATTGGAGGAGAGTTAGTGAATAGTCAAAAAAATAATCTTTTAAATAAAAAAAGAATAAAGATTCGAGAGAATATTAGTTAAACATAAAAAGGGGCTGCTTAGGGTTCCTTCCATTCTTCTTTGTAATTCAGGATTGCTTGCAAAATCTTGATCTCCGCTATTTTGGGACTTTCTTTGGTGACTCAACGCTGAATTTACTAAAGATACAGAGAAACTGAACAATAGTGAATTCTTCCGATTTTCTAGTGAGTGGGCTTTACTTTGATGTTGAGTGAAAATTACTTTTAAGTTTTCCGTCCAAAATTTCACTTATATTATTGTAAAAGTTCATTTGAATTTATTTCAGTAATTAAGATTTTTAATTTAAATTAATAGTTAACTATAAAAAAATATAAATTAGAATATATACCATATTTCAAAGACGGTACATACTATTTACTGTTTTAAAAATAAACTTACGTTAATTTATGTTGGATGTTTTTTTTACTAAATTGATAAAAAGATAATAAAAAAATAAAAAATAAAATTTAGGAAAACTAATGCATATTATGAATTAGAGACAAAAAAAGAGTACTCTTTTTTATCATGAATTTTATATATACTTTTAACATTTATTTTCAATTAATTAAAGCAATAAATATGTACTCTTTTTATACTATTTCAACTAATGCATTTTCCGGTCACAAAAAAAAACTAATGCATTTTCGGTTACTCAATGCTAAATTTACTAAGGATACGAAAAAACTGAACAATAGTCTGAACATGTGAAAGAGTTCTTCCGATTTTTTAGTGAGTGGACTTTACTTTAGTGCTAAGTGAAAGTTATTTTTTTCCGCCCAAAATTTTAGTTGTGTTATTGTAAACGTTCATTTGAATTTATTTCAGTCACGTAATTGAAATTTTTAATTTAAATTAATAGTGAACTATAATAAAAAAATATAAAATTATAATTATATATCATATTTCAAAGACGGTATATACTAATTAGGATTATGAAATTTGACTCGGATTTAAAAAGATTAAAAAAATTGCTGGAGAAAAAAAATTAAAATTTTGTAACTATTTCAAAAATAAACCTACGTTAACTTATGTCGGATATTTTTTTATTAAATTAATTAAAAAAATAAAAAAATAGAAAAATAAAATTTAAAAAATTAATACATATTGTGAATTAGGGACAAAAAAAATATATTTTTTTATCATGAATTTTATACTTTTATCATTCATTCTCAATTAATTAGAGTTATAAGTATGTACTCTTTTTATATGATTTCAACTAATGCATATCTTATCAATTGAAAATGGCTGGGAATGAGAGAGAAAAAATTATCGACAAACTAGATATGTTTGCACCCTTACAAATTGAAATTTATTATTAAGGTTTAAATTTGGAAAAAGGAGGAACTGCATATAAAATTTTTGAAAGGGATGGAAGGAAACACTAGAAACGCGTAATTTGAAAGTAAACATCGTTTGATTTCGCCACGGTGAGCATTGGTTTTGTGGCAATTGAGAGAATCCAATTCAAATTGGCCACAGACAAACAAGAACGTGGAAAACTTTCGCACAATTTAACCACGAAAAAGCAAAACGTTGCAAGTGATTACGACGATCATGGAGATTTGCCACTGTTTCTTGTTCGTGAGTATTTTTCCGTGATAAACTACCGTGTTTCTGGTAGTGACAATATACATCATCCAACTAGGGTTAGAATATATTTTTAGGCTCTTTAAACTACTTGCATATCATGTATTGAAGTGGTCTAAGTTTTATTTCTAAGTTTATTATTAGATAATAGATTACGGTATGTATAAGATGGAATTCAAATTCTTAATATAAATAGATGAATGAATTAATCGCTCGACTGATCCAAGTTGATTACACAAAAATATATGTTAAGATATATAAAAATATTATGGCTTTAATATTTTAATCCAAGTCATCGTTTTAAATAATAAAAAATGTCATTTTAATTCGATAAAAATGGCAATTTGTAACTACTATTCTAAAGAACACAAAACATTATTTTAACCTAATTTAAAACCGTCATTTTAACATGATAATTGTAACATTTTTTAGAAAATCGCCATAATTTATAGAATAGCGCTTAAGATTATGGCATTTTTTGAAAATATTATTTTTGGATATAATAGCGGTCAAAATCGCCGTAATTACCAAAAAGAATTATCGTAGTAATGTTAAAAAGATGCCATTTTTTAATATAATACTGTCAAAACCGCCATAATTACCAGAAAGTACCGCCAGTATCCCAGTAATAACCTTGATTTGTTGTAGTGTAAGCTCTTGCTTAAGTAAATAACAGACAACAAATAGTCAAATACACATATCATACAGTATGATTTTCTTACCTTACTAGGGTATGCATATAGATAGTGTGATATTGAACACAACATCGATCTTCATCATATATCTCACAATGCCATTGACAACAACATTATTATATTCTTCTACATAACTAGAATTTGATTAAATATCAGAGTGTTAAGTGTTAATAACCCATTTCAACTATATTACATTCCAAATATTTTTCATTAGAAACTCCACTATCTGATCATCAACAAGTGCTGCTTCTGCTATATCTTGAGCGAGATTTCTGTCTCTCCAACCTTGCTTCTAGAAGTTTTGCTATCAATGTGTTCTCCTTTACCCCCTTAGGAAATTTAATCGGCAACTCAGAATCCGAAACAATCAATTTCGATTTCAACAGTTCCACAAGATTGTTATCAACATTGAGTGCAGCACAAGAATCTGCTTTGCAAATACTCTCATCAGGGTGAATCTTAGCACCATTTTCTGATGACAATGAACTGTTTCCGGCCGGGTTAGAAGACCGGCTACTCGAGTTCATCTTAAGGGTCCAAGAGGGTTTATTATCACTCTCTTGTGCAACTTCTATGGCCTCATCATTCACCACTAGCCCTGTTTTGTTGCTGTCCTGCATTTTGGAGCCAAGTTTGCCAACTTCTTCTTTGCCATTCGCGCTTTTTGGCTCGAGAAATTTGGTATCACTGGAATCTTCCTTAAGTGGAAAGGAATCCAATGAATGTTGCTGACAAGGGTAAATTTCCCTGAGTTCCTTGGGGGAGGAGTAACCGAATTTTTTAAACTCAATGGATCGTTTCGCGTGAAGAAACGTCTCAATATCGAATCCTAACTTGTCAACAATTGAATTCCTCTCCATGAGATCATTGCTGGATTCAGATAGCTTCATTTGCATTCGCTCGTCGAGCCAAGCTTCCGAAATATGAAGTATTAGCCTATCAAGACCTTTTTCATTCTCAGAACACTTCTCAGAATTCCTCCTAAGAGAATACACTTCTTGTTCATAATCTCTTATTCCTTTGGCAAACTCATCACACAGATTCTCCAAAAGTATTCTAGCTTTTCGCTCTCGTTCGAGGTTTCTCAAACAACCGGCGAACGAAGCCTTCACTTCACAAAGCTCCCTAGCTAGCTTGTGATGCAAGCTTTCTGAATGCTTTCTTAACCTCCTCTCATTCTCAAGCTCTTGTTCAACCGGTTTAACTGCCGTTTTGATTCTCTCGTGTACCTTGTCCTTCCTAACAAGTTTTTCGACCTTAATTCGCTTCATTAAGTCCTCTATTTCCTTCCTATTCATTTTCTTCTCTTGAAGTAACTCCTTCATCAGTGCTTCAGAGTGATACAGCTCTGTTTTCAAGGCTTTCATGACTGATACATTCGATGCGTGCTGTTCTTCGAGACTCCAGATTCTCTTCAGTATCTTGACTAACTCTTTGGATGTTGTAACATTGTAACTCGACTCTCCGATCATACCTTTGAAATCAGTTGAATTCGAGCGAGTTAATGAAGGATTATATGGTGCTGCCTGTTTTAAGAAAACAGAAAATGATCATTGAAGATAATAAATGCATCATCATCAAGAATTCTAAAGCCTAAAATGCTTCCAAATCCATCATATCTTAATCTTGCTAAGAAATTTTTTATGCTTAATTGAAGAATGAAAATGTGACAAAGAAATTATGTGGATTCAAAAGGGGAAAACATATGCTTACTTCCATTTCAACACATCCATCACTTTCAACTGATCTATGCTGCTGAATAAATGTTGATGCAACATGCCTTTTCAAACTACTAGCAGATGATTTCTGCAAATAAGGAACCGGAAAACGATCGTATTAATCGCACATCCAGACACATCCAAAGAAAATGATTAATAACACATCTTCATAAGAAGATTCTAGACTAGTTTGTATCATATCCTCACTAGAAATTGCATATATAACACAATGAAGGGATAATATTTTTGATGTTAAGGTTAAGAAAAATAGTAATTGAAGCAAAACAATGATGAATTTAGAAAATTGAAAGCAACATCACAGTTGAAATCATTTTAGATAACAAAAAAACAGTTAAGGAGACAAGAAAACCATGCTTTAAACTTTAAACCATAATTAAGAATCCTCTAGTGCTAAAAATTGTTTGTTTTTCCACTACTAAAACACTTAATCGCCTACCGAAAACTCGAACTATGGACCTCTGGTTACTAGTAATTGACATATACAAACAAAATCCAGTTACCAACTTCAAAACTGAAACTGAAATTTTCCTTTATAAGAAGGCATAGGAAAATGAATATGACAAAAACAATTTGGAGAAAGTTATCATAACTCATAAGTTATAGGAAAAACAAAAAAAACAAAAAAACAAAAAAGTTCAAGGCATATATATGTGCATGTCATAGACCAAAAAGGTTAGTTGGGTCTCCACAACCACCAAAACCATACCAAAGGGAGCAAAATCTGGTGAGTGTGGGGAACATAATATACATTTCTGTGTAACAAATTAAAGCTTGAAAGATTCATGGCACTCTGCAATGACTAAACCGAGATTTTACATAAAATCGGAAACATGATTTGAATTCTAAAATACAATCTAATAGCAATTTTCAAAATCATTTTGTTAGAGTATAATTAGGATCAATTAGATTAATTAATTCTAATTATACTCTTAACATAGAAATAGGTAAGCAGCGGATAATAGTGGTGTTTGATTTATTAGACTAAAAAAGACACAAGACGGAGAGGATATGCTAATCGGGAAGGTGAAAAAGCATTATAGGAGTAACAAAAGACAAAAAAAAATAGCATAAAGGAAAAATGTGAAAAAAATACGATGATTTCACCCAAAAAAAATAACCTATCCTCTTCAAGGAGGATACCATGACTCGGAAGATTTTAAGAATTAAATCGAGATTTAAGCTATCTTAAAGCATGACTAACAAGTATAAATTACAGCCTAGTGGGAAGTGTAATCTTATCCAACATAGATACTAATTTGCTATGATTCATGTTGAAATCAAAATATAACAAAGCATATGATGTTGGCAAACATAGTATAGTACAACTATACATAGTGATCAACTGCTAAAATTACTAGAACACCGAAATATCAATTTACATTATCATTTTCAACTCTAATTTATACAAAAGATATTTCGGTATTCCAATAGTTTTAGCCGTTGATCTCAAATATCAATTTACATTATCATTTTCAACCATAGTTTAAACAAAAGATAGAAACTATTTCAAGTATTGGAGTGGTTTTTAGTCGTTGATCTCAATCATAAAATCTAAACATATCTGGATTAATCCCTAAAATTACTGGAACACCAAAAGATAAACCTGGTCAAAAGGGGTATCTGGAGGCTGAGCCAGCTGTCTAATGCGGCGGCGATGGCGGCGGCGGCGGATCCTGATGGAAGCAGGGCTGTTCATTCTGGAAACCTGAGTTTGTTGGTTGTAGGATTGAATTTTCCAAAGGGTAGCACAAAGTTGTCTTGAAGAAAGAGATGAATCTTGAAGATGATGATGATGAAAAGCATTAGCATTTGGATTGTTTTTTGATGGAGATTGTGATGATGGAAGCTCCTCCTCAAGTCTCCATGAAGGTGGTGGTGTAGTACAACAAGTTCCACCACCACCCTTTAACAGAAAACTTCTACTTTCTCTCAACTTTTCCACCATTGAAACTGATGATGAAACCTTCTGTTCTTTCTTATTCTCACTACCTTTTTCTTCTTCTTCTTCTTCTGCTTCTGTTCTTCTTTGTCTCTCCATAACACACTCTCTCACTACTCTTTTTAATGTTCAAGTTTCAAAGTTGGTTGCTTTTTTCTCTTTGAAGGGGTTACACGTTGCTTCTTTCATTTCTTTTCATTCAGACATGACAGTGTCATGGTTTGTTCAGTGCTCAAAGAACAAGTTTCCTCAGCTTTCACAGTTGACTACATTACAAAAATAATCATTTATTATATATTTTTTAGAGTTTAATTTTAATATATTAAAATTTTAAAACATTTTTTATCATCCTATATTTGGCATTTTTTCTTTGAATGGCTATTTATATAATAAAAAATAATTATTTTTATTTTTGTAATATTATATAATTAATATAAGTGTAAAATTATATTATATTAAATTATATTAAACTAAATTATTTTTTAATAAATAGTCAAAATAATATCTAAAAATATAATAAATACCTTGATTTAGTACTAATTTAATAAAGGATTTAATTTTTTTAAAACCAAATTAATTTATATAAAAAATATGTATTTTTTGAAAATTGTTTTGACTTTTAATTATTTATATAAAATAATTATTTTTACTAAGATATGTTTCGTAATTAGATGTATATATAAAATTATTTTATAAATTGTCAAAATAATATTAAAAATGCAATTATAATATAAGTTAGACAAGTTTTTTATTAGATAAATAATCTGACTTGGTACTAATTTAAAGAAATTAATTTTTTGAAAATAAAATTAACATATATAAAATATACATGACTTTTTTGAAAATTATTTTGACTTTTATCTAAATTTTTTATTAATAAATTATAAATATATTATTACAGGATAACAAATATTAGGCAGTGATTGAGTGTTGTGTTCCCAAAATCTGAACCAACTAAACAGTTGGTTACTTCATTTTGTTGGGTCCACACTTATTCATACATGGCCAGCATCCTATGTTTGTTTTACTTTTGTCTCCTCCTTCACCTTATCATCATCTCTTTGGATTTATTTGGGTTTTTTTAGTTTCCAAAATTTTTATTATTTTAGTATCTAATTCATTTTTTTTAATTGAATTGGTGAAGTAATTTTTTATTTTAACATGTTTAAAGAATTTTAAAAATATATTTAATATTTAATTTACATCAATTTTACACTAGTGAAATATTTTTCAATTCTACTATTACATATTAGGTTTGTCTATATAATAATAATTTAATCAGAGATAAAAACAAACTAAATATTAGGACAAAAATGACAATTTTTTAATTAAAGATAATTTCAAAGCATAATAAAACTAAAAGCAGTCATATAGTTAATTCATAAGGATAAAATTAATAAGAATTAAGAATTAAAAATATTGTTAAAAAAAATAAAGAGTAGTTAAAAAATGTACTAGCTAAAATAAGAGAAAAAAAATTTACCTAAATACAAAGTAAACATGATACACTTCAATTTATTTATCTGCTAATTATATTTGATGAATACCTTTTTAACTAGTATAGATTTTATTCTCAGAAAAATAAAATCCATAATTAA
Organism: Arachis stenosperma; assembly: GCF_014773155.1. Classification (NCBI taxonomy): domain Eukaryota; kingdom Viridiplantae; phylum Streptophyta; class Magnoliopsida; order Fabales; family Fabaceae; genus Arachis; species Arachis stenosperma. The sequence goes on from NC_080378.1 coordinate 4,470,501, forward strand.
TGCATGTCAGAGGATAGCTATTAGATCATATTTAAAAGCAAGTCCTCATTGATGACTAATCAATTCTAGTAGTTGTTTATGTTTATGATTGTATCTTATTTTATTTGTTTTTGGTGGTTTGTTTGTTTACGAATATTAATATGAACATTGTTAATTACTTTTCTTTTCTAGTGTTTGTCTCTAACAAAGAACCCAAAGAGAAAAGGGAAAAGAGCCAAAAGTTGTTATGCAATTTTTTAATTTGTCATTTTGTTTTCTTTCATGCTAAGCTATCCTAAGCTAATATTAATTATATAGTTCTAGCTATAGGGCCTTTGAATATTTGTTCAAAACTATGTATTATTATGCATGCAATTATGACACTAAGATATTTGACTCAGCGAAGATTTAACCTTTAAGCATGCGGTTTCTATAGATATTATTATTATTATTATTATTATTATTATTATTATTATTATTATTATTATCTTGTATCCTAAGAATATATATTAAAATTATAAAATAATTTTTAGTTAAAATTTAAAATTTTAATATATTTAGTTTGTATTTATTAAATAAAGATATTTAAAATTTTTTATTAATAATAAATTAATTATGTGTTCTAAAAATACATATTAGAAACTATTATTATTATTATTATTATTATTATTATTATTAATGTGTGCTGTCCTATATCAATGCTCAAGGTATAGGCATATAAATTAAGAAGGTCCACAAAATTAAACCACATAACTTTGTAATGCAACATGGTCCATATCATTATCCTTAGGAATACATAAACAAAGGGACAATAGTGTGGTCCACATTCCCCTATATGGTATCCCAAGGAATTTATTCCCTTTGACAATTTCTCCAATTTACTATTATTACAATATTTGGCCAAAATTTTGATTTAACTGTTAAAATTTTTTTATATTATAATTTTAAATAAATTAATTATAATTTTAATAATGATATTAAAAAATAAATGATATTAAATTTGGAGGTAAAAGTGTCTTAAAATTTACACATATTCACAAGATATTAAAAATAAATGATAATATATAAAATCACTTAGAATTTTAATAAAGTTATATACATAAATATTTGTAAACCCTAAAACCAAATTTTTAATCCCACATAAAAAAATTGACAAATTCCATGCACAATTTTACTATAAAGTGGGGCTTTGTGTCCTTGAGAATAGACCTTGTACAAACTTAGGCTCTTTTCTGTCTTTCAATCAGCATCAACTCAACATGCATTTAAAAGAAAAATTTGTGTGATTTGAATAAAATAGACATATTATTTATACTAAAAATTTTAAGTATATCAAAAATACCAATTTCAGTTATTTTAACCGTTGATTTTAATTAATATATATTTTTTATAATTCAAATTAACGGTTAAAATAACTGGAACACTAATATTCTTAGTACACTTGAAACTCTTCCAATACTATAATACTAGGTATATTGAAAATTATTTTAATATATAATTAACTAATTGCTTTTAATACTACTTCCTAACTAACCTTTTGCTTCCCCAAGTAAAGTTGGAGAGGACCACATTACTTATCTTATATTGGACCACCTTTGATAGAATGAAATTCCATTATTAAATTGATGATTGTGGTCCATAAGCTAACCTTGCTTAGTAGCTTTTAGATAACATGCCCATTTATGTATTCAACATAGGTAATGATTGTCTAATGTCATAAACTGGATATGCATCTTTCTCTTTTAATATTTTCAAATTTAACCTTTTATTTAAAATTTCAAAATTTTATGATAAAGTAATAAGGAATGCATTCTATCCATTTTAATTTGTGTTTTTATTATATATTTCATTAGAAACAAAGTACACATTAATTAGTAGCACCATATTCATATATAGTCATAAAATAGATGAGATGCCTTGGTTATTTGGGCAGTTATAACTACTGTGATTGATGACTATAAATATCAATTGTGTTCAAAAGCATTAAAAAACTTGTAATGTATGAAATTTATAATGTGTTAGTTATAAAGACAAGGTTACAAATTCTATAAAATATATCAAGTTATGCTTGTTGAAAAGTAGCATTACTTGAACACATTATTATGTGATGACTCCAAATACATTGACATATATACACACACTAAGAGAAGAATTTTAAGTATTCCTAGAATATCAGTGTTTATATTCTGGTTCAAAATAAAGTCAAATTTATTAATGATAGAAGTTCATCAATAATAGTTTCTTTCACTTATAAGAGATCGAACGTGACAAAAGAGATTCAGCTTTACTTATTTAAATGAGTAACTGTCTTTTTAATTTTTTTTCTATTGTCTTTATCTTATATAAAAAAAATAGATCTTAACAAACTTTTAAAATAAAGGAAACGGTTGTCTACCAATAAAAGTGAAATTACTCAAAAAATAATTATCTATTCTACTATAAATACATTGATATTTAAAACCCTCTCATATATATTCAAGTCACAGTTTATTAAAAATCTGTTTAAAGTCCTTGCTAACTTAAATATCGGAGTCTCTTGTAAGTACTACTCCTTATCTCTTCACGAGGTACTTGGACGGTGATACCTCAATATCAGAACAAGTCGAACGTTGCTTTAAAAAGAGTCTGAATCTCATATTCAGACTCAAATCACCATTTCAGATAATTTACAAAACCACTAATATTTTAATAATTTTAACTGTTGACGTCAATTTATATATATTAAAGTCATTATTTAAAACTACTAAAATATTGATATTTTAAGAATATTTTAAAAAATTTTCCTATACTAAGAAACATTATTTTTTCTATTGAGAGTACTTGACATACACTTATTTAGTCACTATCAATGTTACTAACTATTTGGCATTGGATTGTTGAATCATCCAATCCAATCCAAACAATATATCAAATCAAAGTTCCAAAAGGGGATATTCATTAAAATAGTCCCAGCAAATTAAACCCATTCAGTGAAAGCAGCAGTATTAACTTTTGCACCCCCCAAAAAATGTCCATTTATAAATGTCCAAAGTAGTATCAAACTTTTGGCATGCAGAGAAATTCAAGGAGAAATAGCTAAAAGAATTGTATGTCCAACATTTAATAATGAAAGGAACCACTTTGTATGCATTTTAACAGGCAAAATTTGAATTGGTGTCCAAGCTACCATGACAACACACCTATTTAGGAATTAACAAAATTCATGTGATTCCTTCTTAGTTTTTACACACATGATCAAACAAATAGAAGAGTTAATAGTTAAAATAATTTCTAAAATTCACACATGTATATTTTTGGTTTTTAAAATATTAAAAGGATCTTAAATTAATTTTTTTTTTCGTTAAAAGATGACACCATTTACGCCACGTATATAACTAACAAAAAAAACCAATTTAATTCACTATGCTCTTTTTTATATTGATGTACGCGTAATCTTTTAATCACTATTTTGACTATTAATTCTATTTAAAATTAATAAAAGACTTGTAATAACAATAATAACATGTATAAAAAATGTACTATTTCATGCAATTTGTTAAAGGATGTGTTTAATAGTTTAAACATGACACAAATACTTTGATTAAAAAAACAAAGAAAGTTTATGGGTCTTTCTATTTCTACTTTTTGAAAGGATAGAAAACATAGAAATAGGGAACACAATAAAGTGTTTGAAATTAAGTCATACGTACAAATTGATCCAACACAAATTCACAAGTTTTATGTTTTTTTTTATGTATTTTTGTATTCTCCCGACTATTAAATATTTCCCAAAAAACATAAAAACAATAATTAAGTCATTTCCAACGTTTTTTATAGAGATCAAACATGGTGAAAATTTATTTACAGTTATTTTTTTCATGTAAAGTTAACATTTGAGAATCATTAAATAATTTAATAAATTTAACTGAATTATCATCTAATAATTTTTAACTAAAAAATTCACATAAAAATAACAGCATATGAGTCGTTAACACGTAAGTCTTTGTTCGATTTTTTTTTTTTTTTTTGAGCAAGTAAATATCCAACGTAATATAAGTATATAACAATAACTAATTGGACTTTTTCTTCGGTCCGAAAAAAATTATTATAATATATAAATGAATTATGGGTCAACATACTCAAGTTTAATTTGTTAACAAACCCAATAGAGCAATATTGATTCAAAGAGAACCCAATAGGGAAATGAATAGAAAAGGAAGCCCTACATTATAGTAAACCATAAATTCAATGTATCCATTGGGCATTACAAGAGGAAATAAAGACCCAACATAAATGGGCTTTTTATTGGTCACATTTTTTAATAAGGAGTTAAGTATCTTTAATTTTATGGACCTTAAAAGCCCAAAAACGTAGGTTTTTTAACAAATTGATATGTTAAAATGTTTTTGTTTAATGTTTAATCATGCATTACTATATCATGGATAATAGTTTCCTTTTTTTATGGTAGATGAATAATGATTTCTAAAAGTTTGCACTAACTGTCTAACACTAGGCTAAGCATCAAACTTAACTATTTTTTAATCCAATAAAGCTTATGAAAAAGTGAAGTGAATCAATGAATCATCCAAGGGTCAAGAAAAAATAAAAACCAGCAATGGCCTATTCATTAAAGTAGAAGAACAAGGGCCCAATATTAGAAAGATAAAGATGCAAGAAAAGGACCCTTTTAGTGTTTGGCATTCACATGTTGGGTGCCTCTAAAATATTATTTTGATTTTACTTTTTTAAAGTGAGCACATTTTAACTCCTTTTAAATTTTCACTCTACTAATGTGTTCACTTTTTAGAATTTAAGATTTAGATAATAATAAATGACATTACTAAATAATTTTTGTTTTAAACTAGTGACATTAACTTCTAAATTTCTAATATTTCAGGCTAAATTTGTCATAACCTGCGATTTAGGGTTTTAAATCGCCTATTCAGATCTTAAAACCAAATATCAACCAAACTATATTGACTTTTTTTCGTTAGAATTATGAATCTTAAATAATAAAATATTAAAAAGGAAATACATTAAAACTAGTAACTTTTTTCTTTGTTTTAAAATAAGAGTTTAGCTAGCTTTACAAGGCTATCATCACAAAAAACATACTACATAAAACTAATGTTATGTTACAATGTTTGAGGTTGAAAATTTTCAACTTTTACAATAATAAAAGGTGATGAACATTGTCATCACATGACAGTGCTTGGTTCATCACATGAAATTCTTGTGTAGCAAATCTATTAGGTATTACATCATTGGAAAGGGTGAGCTGTTACAAAATTTCATGTCAATGAAAGTTTGCCAAATCTAAAGGGCAATGATTGAAGTTGCATGTCATCAATTATATAAACAGCACCTCACAATCTATAGACTATAGTATAAATCATGGGGAAGGTGGCCCTCTAGGTTTTTTTTTTTTCTTCCCCTTTTTATGGAAAAATATACACGGGAGTGTAAAGTAGTTTTACACGTGCATCCAATTACGTAACGACACATCAACAAAAATAATTACCTTTTACATTAACTACGCAAATGATCATCCAAAAGAACAAATGTAATTGAATAATTGCATAAAACATTTTACACTAGTAGTGCATCAAAATTAAACTCATATATTGGTTAATTGAGATTCTTTAGCCTTTAGGAGAGGATTTGAATCTTGCATTTTCTTATTTTTACTTTTATTTTTTTTTTAGAGAGCATTGATTTTTGACCCCACAAATAATAGTACTAATTCACCATCATATACTTAAAAGCACATTTTAACTTTTTATGTTTTAAGAGCAAAGTCAGAGAAATGATATGACCCAACAAAAACTAAAACAAAGCAATATTGCCATAAACGTTCATGAAGGAGAAAAAGCTTAGGACCTACCAATTGAGAAGAACATATTAAGCAAGTGTTTTCTTCCCTTTAGAAGGGACTGACTCCCTTCATAAAAAAGCAACATGATATTTGAAGACAATTAATAATAAGATTTAGGGTGTTACATCCATCATTAGTGATATTTGAAGATCATTGTATTTGACTCTTCTTTATTTTTAAAAATATATATTAAGCTTCTTTAAATTTTAAATAATAGTACACTTAATAGAATAAGTATAGAAATCAATTTTTAATTTACCAAAATTATTCAATTTTTTTTTGTTTATTGTAAATGTTTTTTTACCTTTATTTTTTTGAAAGTTTAAAATTTAGTGTCTAGAATTTAATATTTAGTATTTAGGATAAAAAGTAATTTTAAAAAAGGCTGAAATTTTACCAAACCGTGTTCTTATTTTTGAATAAAAAATAATATGTTTATATAAAAAATTAATTATCAAATTAGTCATTATATATTTATGTATAAATATATATGTTATTTAATTTATTTTTAATACTATTTTATATTTTAATATATATTTTATACAAATATTTAATTTAATAGTTGATTTTTTTATGTTCATATAACATAGTTGATTTTTAATTAGTGTTATCAATATATCAAATTTGAAACTATGAACATACTTTGGGAAAACTTATATTAAAAATGTTAATCATATCTGTATACAATAATTTGTACCAAAGTATATAATCAACTTGAAAATGTTTATAAATACCCATCAACATGACAAAATAGTAAAATGAGACGCATTATTTGTATTAATTTTATTTTGTATATCAAATTAACACACCTTTTTTAATGTTTTAAAAAGTAATTATGAACAACTCTATGTATAAAAAATAATAATAAGTTTTATATATACTAAAAAACAGATACTAAATTATCTATTATATATTTATAATTATTTATACTTGTTGATTCACGATTTCTTTAACTAAATAACCAATCAATTATCAGAATAATCAAATATGTTATAGTAGAATTAGAATAATCAAATTTACAATAATCTAGTAATCAAATTTTCTCATAATAGTATATAAAAAATTACAAAATATCAAATACATACTTTTATACACAGTAATTGGTTAGTAACTAATTGGTTAGTAACTGATTTTTAGTAGTTAGTACACACAAAAGACAATTGGTAATTAATGTACCATAATTTTTAAAGTGCACAAAATACTTAATTAAATTAGGTCATTGTCAACCAACTTGGGTTAGTCAAATGGTCAGTTCATTCGTTCACTTAAGATTAAAATTTTGTTTTGTGCATGCATTCATTTATTGGCTAACAACATATTCTTAAATAAAGTTCAGATATGTAATAAATTAATCCTTGACCTGTCGAACTAGAAGATACCGCATGGACAAACAAAAAAAATTAGGTCATTGCCAAACTCTAATGGGATGTGACTCATTTGGTCTATTGTGAATGAACCACATAAATCACATTAACCGGCAACAACTCCCATCACAATCCCCATACCCTTTGAGAAGCCATTTGAATATTCTAACCATTGTTGGGAAGTGATGGCCATTTTCAAATGAATTCATAGCCTTTTATATAACCCTTTATTTGTCACATCTCCACCACCAAGCAAAATAAATTAATTAAACCTATAATTTAATTTTAATATACTATTAGTGTAAAATAATTTTATATATACATCTAATTACATAATATCACATCAATAAAAATAACTACATTTTATATTAATAATATAAATAATCATTAAAAAAGAACGAATATGATTGCATGACGGTATAAAACAACACTTTACACTGTCAGTACATCAAAATCAAACCCTTCAAACTAAATTCACCTATATATATGTTATGATATAGAGCAGGCGTGGACCTCACTTCTCCACCAACCATATATATAAGTCATCAAAGGAGCAGGTTTTCACCTTTCTAGTTGGCAAAAAAAAATTAATAAATAAATGGATTAAAATAAAATAATGGGGTTGTACGGACAACACACACCCACCACACTCAGTCACTCATTAACACATTGCACAACAATGGTGGGTGTGTGTGTAATCTTAGACTGTGAGCATTAACTTGCTCATTGGCTCTTCAATAAATCAAAGGAGATTTCATGTTATATGAAACTATATAAAAACAAAGGCTTCCTTAAAGTCCATTCAATATATCATTAAAGGACCGTACGGATTACAAAGTTATGACTTATGTCCCTCTACAAATTTAGAGTAAACCCCACATCTAACTTTCTAGATTTTAACAAAAATAAATTACAAATTTTAAATATTAATTTTTAAACAATTTTTTAGATGATGTAATTCACCAAAATAAGTGACTAAAGTGACATATAGAGATATGAGTTGTTCTATTATGAATAATAAAAAAAAACGTATATTGCTTTTCGCAACTTGAAAATTATAGAAAAAGATAAAATAGATTGTTTGTTTTTCACAACTTAAAAATTATAGAAAAAGATAAAATAGATTGTTTTTCACGATAAAAAAAACTAAGAGAGACAACATATGTAACGAGTTGCTTTTCGCAATCTACGAAATTACTCTTGTATTAGATAAAATTGCGACACTTTTCACAACCTAAAAAAAATGTGAACTATATCCATATAATACACCTTGTGAACCCAATTCCATATTTAAATTTTTGAACCTACAAATTTATCTCTCACTACTAAAAATTATAATTTTAAATACAAATGTTATATTTAAATTTTGAGGAATAATTTTCTTTTGCTCAAGGATATATTTTACCTTAGCACTAAATTTTCTACATATAAGACTCCAATTAGTTGTGGAAAGTGATAAAGATGGTTGAATCTTATTACAAATTTTTAAAGCAGTGCAAGATAGACTGTTAGGTTCTAAAGGACACTATATTTTGCTGTAGTTTTTAGTTCTGGTCTTAATCAATCAAAGAAAATAAGAACCATCTTCCGGTGAAGAACTGATAATCTTGTTAGAGGAAAGTGCATAAACAGAGAGAATTAAAATGGTGTAAGAAATCTCTTGTATTTTTAAGATGCTGTAATAATATTCCAATATCCTGAATAACCAACTTGATCAGCAAGTACACTGTGTATGGATTGTTAAGAACACAGAAATCATATTAAGAGTAAAAATGGCAGAAAATCATAGACACAAAGAGTCAACAGCAGCTTGTGATTGTTGTATTGGAGAGAATCAGAGAAAGCTATGGAGAAATTTCAAGCCTAGGCTCAAAGCAAAAACCAGTGAAGAGCTGCAGCGGGAACCTCTTCAAAACAGGGCATTTCTGTGACCATTTCCATTGTTTAATGTTCATGTCGTATGTCAGAAGTGCTGGAGATCCATAACTTTGAATGTAGATTATATCGTCCGTTCCACTGCTCGCGAAAACATCATCCAACTCGCCGAAGCCTTGGAAGTATTTGTGGGGCATTCGAACAATCTCTTCCCACTTCTGAGCATTTAGAACCCAGATTCCAATTCCTTTAATGATGTCGGGACGATCTTGCTTACCGATCCCTCCCACCATTACAAGCTTCTCCTTCAGATTCATCAGACGGCCACATGTTAAAGAGCAAGGAACCGGAATGAAGTTCCTTCTCAAGCTGCCTTGCGAAGATCGGTTGGAGATGTTATATGAGATAAGAGCATGACGACTGTCCGGTATGCCACCCCCAGTCGAGTAAACTAAAAAGTAAAGCACGCCATTGCATATCACACTCTCATCGCCACCTCTCCACCCCAGCAAAATCTCAGTTAAAGCCGTTGCCCAGGTCGCATTCTCTGAATTGTATAAATGAATCGAGATATCCCACATGAAAAAGTTATCCGGGACTTGCCTAGATTTTACGATTGCTACTGTATATTTGTGAGATTCTCGGTTGACAGACATTGCTAATGCACTGTAATCAGAAAAGGGAAAACCCGAAGGCTCCTGGAGCTTCCTGCATCTTTTAGTAATGGGGTTACACATGCACAATTCGCTTCTGCTTCCATTGTCCATGAAGCAAACTAAACCGTGCGACGAAGCAATGAACCAGTTAGAATTGTCGATGCAGGGTAGTTCAATGTTGTACCATTTCCGAAGGATGGGATCATAAGCATAACCAGTTGGTTCATCAGAATTAGTGAACATGAAGTACCAAGGTTTCTGTGGTAGCACATGGGACAGGTTCCATAAAAACCTTCCCGAAGTGACGATCTCATACCATCTTTTGCACACAGAACCAGCTCTGAAAATGCTAGCAACCGGCAGATAGGCTAAGATCCGTTCCACCAATTCGTCCGGCAAAATACTGTCCACAGAAACAGCTGCTACTTCTTTGTCACCTTCCTCGCCAACTTCTGAAAATGAATCCCAGTCCCTAATCTCCCTTCGCGAGTCATCGTAGAAGTGACTGACCCATGATGTTTCTCCCGCCATAATTGTGCGAGTAAAGGCCTAATAATGATTATATTTAACAGGTCTTAGTCAATTAAGCATCATAACACAAGATAATAAACAAATCCAGGAAAATTAGTTATAGTTATAATAGATTCAAACCCCATGATCAGAAGCACAAAAAACAGAACAGAAAACTTCATGAAACAGATAAAAGACAATAAAGGCATAAACTTCAGATTTTACCAAAAAAAACAAGACAGATATAGAAAAATCTCCTCCTTTCAACAATAAAGTTGCAACAATTGAAATTCTCAGATTCATCAACTAGCCAAACGAAAAATATAAAATTATTTGATGTTTAGAAACAAACATTAGTAGTATGTTGCACAGCATATTAGTATCAACCACAAAATTCTTGTTGCATATACTAAATGGTTGAAAAACAAAAACCATATGAAACAACTTAGCAAAAAGGTAATATTTCCCACAAATTTTGATATGATATACAAAATCATTCTCAGCTAACCACAGAAATAACCAACACCAAAGGAACAAACAAAATCTACATGCTTTGATTTAGCTTAGAAATTTGATCATAAAATAGAACTAAGAAAGAATAAACCATAGGGGACTTTTATCAAACAGAAGAAAGTAACAAAATTACATTTGAACAAAAAAAGTGAAAAAATAAAAAACTAAACTCTAAATGCCTCACAAAGAGAAAGAGCATTGCAAGTAGCTGATTCCTTGAGAGAAAATGGTGCTGAAAATCCAACATTTTAAGGAAAAAAAGAAAATAAAAACATCTTTTTTTGTTTTCTTTGTTTTCTTAGTTCTGTATAAGAAACAGCATTTGAGGCAAACAATAACCTTCAGCTTCAAACCCTAAATAAGTTTCGCATGATTCAAAAAAGAAAAACAGTATCAAGAGAAAAAAAATCAAACAGTTAAACAACCCATTAAAACAAACACGATCCTGAGGACACCAATCATCAGAAGAAACAAAAACCATCAAACATCAAACTCCAGAAAACATATAGAGATCAATGAACACAGAAAACACACACAAAATGAAAGCTTTTTACAAAAACATAAAAAATTGGGGAAAATCAAATAAGAAAAAAGCTAACATTTTTGGGAATTCAAAAGATGAAGTCTCATTTGAGAGAGACAGCGAGAGAGAGAGAGATGAATCTACCTTTTTTTCGTGAGGCTCTTGAACCAGTGTGAGCTGATTCAGCTGGTTTTGCGGATTGTGCAGAAAAAACCAAGAGAGAGAAGAAGGAAATAAGGAATGGAAAAAAGGGAATGAAAAAAAAAAAAAAGGGAATTGAGAGAGAGAGAAAGAGAGATTGAAGAAGAAAACTAAACTAAAACCATTGAATGGAGAAAGGAATGGGAAAATGGAAGAGCAACAAAATGGGTTGCTCTAGATTTGTTTGAGAACACACACACACACTCTCAATATAGAGAGAAAAGAGGGAAAGCCAAAAGGAGAAGCGTTTGTTTTGTTTTTCTTTTTCCATTTTTTTAATATATTTTTTTATTATTTTTTGTAATAAATAAATAAAATTATGGATTAATCATTAATAAATGAACAATGCTATATAGTCCGTAGATATTATTATTATTAGTCAAAATTTTATCAGTAATAATTTATACTTATATTTTTTAAAATTTTGTACACATAAATTAATATAATTTATATTCATATTTTTTCAAAATTTATATATAAATTAATAAAATTTATTTATTAAAAATAATTTAATATTTATAATAATTAAATAATAATAAAAAAATATTAAAAATTATTGTCCCAGAAATTTGTGTTATATAGTTAGAATAATGTGAGTAATTAGATAGTAAGAAAAGTACCAAGTCAAATGATACATTTTTTCACTCTTAAAACTTGGATTTGTGGATATTTTCTTTCTGAGTAACTTTATTATTTGGCTGAAATTATTGTCTTATGGTGTAATTTAGAAATTGTATTTAGGATAAAGGAATATTTTTGTTTATAATTTTAAAATTAATTGTTAATTTTGTTTTAAACATTTGAAATTTTATATTTTTGTTTTAAATATTTTATTTAATTTTATTTTTTCTTAAAATAAAAACTTTTTAAATATTTTTTGTCTATTATTAGGACTTAGGAGAGTGATTTTGCTGCATTCTAATGGATAATGTCATTCTTTAATTGTATATTATTTTTAATTTATTCTCAATAAAAAAAGTTATAAAAATAAAATAAAATAATGAAGATAAAGGATATTTATCACAAACAAAAAGTGATAATATTAATATAGGAATGACAATATCACTTATTCACTTTGCCTGTTATTATATTTTTTCTATTTTTTTGTTACTTTCATTGCTAAATCATTAAAGCACCATCAAGATTCAAGACTATCATAATTGTGATTGTTGTCACTACTTAGAAGAATGTACTAGAAAAAACTAAAATATAACAAAATAAGATGTTTCAATTTTTAAATATTATTAACAAAACTTAATTATTAAATTGTTAGAGACTAAAATAATATTGTATCTTTATACTTATTATACTTAATAAACAAAATTCAAGTTCTCTTAAGGGTTAGTAGTTCATATTTTTTTTATTATTAATATCTTATTTCTATCACTAAAATTTTATCCGATAAAAAAAATAATAAATGTAACTATCATTTAATTAATATGATATGAATGGATGAATCTTCTTATTTTTTTTTTCTTGAGAGTGTAAAATACTAAAATATGATCTTTTAAGGCTTGTTATTATTATTTATCACTATTATGAATATACAATTGACTTAATAGGCGTTTAATTCATTTTGATTGTGAAAATTGATGTTATTGTATAAATTAAAAATTAAACATTATTAGGGATGGGAAGTTATTATCAAATCTATAAAGTTACAAAAATAAAAAATAAAAATTGAGCAAAAAGCTAATTTTGCAAATTTAGGGTAGTTTTAGAATTAAAAATTAGACATCAAAGCGTAATCATTTCTTTGAATTCTCTTTATTAATATATTGGTATTGTTATTATTACTATTGATTAAACATTATTAACATTTGATAGTTGATAGTTTGTCATATTATGGTGGATTAGTCATTTATTGATAGATTTTTTTCCTTCTAAGTAGTACTATTATATAATCATTTTTTATACTATTACTCTATTAGTATTATTATGGTTGATTTTGATGTTGTTTTATGGGGATATTATTTTACTAATTAAGAAGCACTATTATATTATTGGTTTGATACTGTTAGAATTATTATTGTTGATTGTTGATGTTGATGTTGTTTTATGTGATATTTTAATTAATTAATAATGTGTTACCATTAACGTGTTATTATTTTGTTGTTGAAACGACAAAAACGACAGGGAATGAAGTGCGGCTTTGGCATTGGGATAGATGGAGAATGCTGCTTTCTATAATTCTATTAGATAAGCGCGTGCTTTGAGCGCGTGTCATAAAATAGTTTAAATATATTTTTTTCTTTTTTAATCTAAATTATTGCATTGTCCATAAAAATTAGTTCAAATGACATTTGTCCCTCTTCTCTAAGGTTGCATCTATTTACACAGATATAATAGTAAGACAGAAATATATAGACACAAAATTATATTTGATAAAAAAATATAAATAAAAATATTATATTTAAAAATATTAAATTAGTATATTTTTTATATTTATTTTGATAAAAAAATATAAAAATACTAATAATGAATATAATTTATTTTTTATTATTCTTGTTAATTTTTTATAATTATATTTTTTATTATTATATTTTTCGTTTCAATTACAGAGATATGGACACACTAAAATATGTCTCATATGATCTATTTGGTTGGTGTCTATGTCCATCAGAGATATAGACACGATGACACATGTATATTGTTTGTTTAATGAGACAAAATTATCATAGACATGGTGACACACACATGGACACAAAATACATGTTTTTTATGTCTTCTCCTTTAACCTGTGACACAGATTTGAGACATAGACACAGTTTTTTATTTTCACTTTTATCCTTGTTATCTTTTTTATTTTCATTTATACCCTTCTCCTTTTAACCTTAATCCACTTCTTTTTCTCTTCTTTCTCACTTTCTTTCTCATTGCCTCCTTTCTTCCTCCATGCCTCCCACCCCAACCACCGTCTCACTTTCTATGTCTCTTTCCACCGCCTCCATTCCTTTGTCCTTTCTTGCCACCTCTTCTCCTCTTTCTCTTCCTCCTCCTCTTCCTCTTCCTCCTCCTCCTCCTCTCCACTGTCTTTACTAAATCCACTGTCGCCGCCTCTGTCGTGCCTCCCTCTCCCTCTCTCAATCTGCCTCATAGATCTACCTTAATCTCTCCGGCTCTTTCAATTTGCCTCCGCTTCTCTTCTACAATTCATCCGCTTCTCTTCTTCGTTGCCAGATCCATTTAGTTCTCTGTTTTTTTTATTCATATATTATTTATTTATTTTTTATTTAAATGTTGATTGAAAATTGTGTTTATATATTAAATTAGATTGGATCTGAATTTTTAATTTATTCTGTGTTTATTATTATTAATAGTTGTAATTTGTATTGAAATAGTGGTAGAGAGGTGGTTATGGTGGTTTTAATGATGGTCATTTGAACTGAAATAATGGTAAAGAGGTGGTGTTGATGGTTTGTGGCAGAGATAATATTGTTATTTTGTTAGAACAGTAAATTACAAATAGTGTTATGTCCTTGAGTACCAAACAAGTTCTCAAATTTTATGTGTCATTTTGTGTATTTGTGTTTGTGTCTTATTTATCTCCACCCGCTAACCAAACGAAGCCATATTTATTTGTTGAGACACAAATCTTTGATGGATATGTTAGTACACAAGTATACACAAAATACATGTATTTAATGTACTTCCAAAATATTGAGACGCAAAGACAAATCAATTAGGTACAATTTTTTACTCTTTTATCCTTTATTAATTTTGAAAATAACATATTTATCCTTAACCCTACTTTTTTCTAGCCCTCTTTTTTTCCATCCATTGATGACTGACCATTCTCCTTTCCCCCTCCTCCCTCCTTCCACCGATGTATCTTGTCGTCTAGATTCACCGTCGCTGCCGTTGCGTCTCCTCCTTCGTCCAGATCCGAGCGCTGCTGCTGCATCTCCTCCTTCGTCCAAATTCGCGTGCCACCACTCGTCTCCTCCTTCGTCTAGATTTGCGGCTGTCGCCTCTCTTCCCTCTTTGTGATCCCACGGCCACCTCTCCCTCTTCCTCTTCGAGTTTGCCATTGCCGCCTCTTTCTCTACCTTGATTCTTCTCCTTTCACATATTATTCTTCAGTTACCTTCTCCTCCCTTTTCGCTTTTCTTTTGAAAAATAAAGTTCTTGTTGATTCTTGTAAAATTTTTGCTGATTGATTTGTGGTGAATTGTGTGTGATGATGAATCTGTAGTGGTGGAGATGGTGAATGATAGTGGTAGCAATGGTGGTTGATTTTTTTTTTTTTTGCTTTAAAAGGATAATATGGACTTTTTTTAATTTTATTGAATCTTGTTCAATGTTTACCAAATACAGTACATAGATACTAATAATTTGTGTCCATATTTTTAATGTCTATATCTCTGTGTTTCTGTCTCAAGAAATACATAAACCAAACGCTGCTTTATGTCTTGTTTTATCCTATAAAACCCTAACCCTCTCCCAGTAACGAGTTTGATCAACTCCCTTTCTCCCTTTTTTTTTGCTCGAAGTCTTGAACTGTGCATGCCTCCCAATCTCCCAGTCTGTGCAACCTCTGTCAAACCCGCCACCGGCAGCACAACCCAAACCTTACTAAAATTGTCAGCCATCATTTTCTTACTCCTCCTGGCCCTTTCTTCTTTCCTTATCCCTTTATTCACCCTCACATGCGTGCTCTCTCTCTCTCTCTCTCTCTCTCTCTCTCTCATGTTCAGTTTCGCGTTGTGTCTGCCGACGTCCTGCTTCTATTTGGGCTGTGCTGCCGTGTTCGGATCTGTCGTGCTACCTCTATTTTCTGTTGTGCTTGTCGCTCTGCCTCAGTTTCAGTTTTGTGTCGCCTCAATCTCTCTCACTATTTTTCTTTTTTCTATTTTGATTTTGAAATTCTCTTATATTATGAGATTGTTAAATCTGATTTTGACATATGTTGATACGATGGTTGTTGTTTTTTGATATTATTATTGTTGTTGGTGGTAAAATTTAGTAATGACACAGGTGTGGAGTGGGATGGGATG
Organism: Arachis stenosperma; assembly: GCF_014773155.1. NCBI lineage: Eukaryota > Viridiplantae > Streptophyta > Magnoliopsida > Fabales > Fabaceae > Arachis > Arachis stenosperma. Next base: position 4,486,973 of record NC_080378.1, read on the forward strand.
AGAAGTGGAGTGGGGCTAGGGGTAAGAGGTGAGGGCTTGGTAGTGGAGGGATTGTGACGGGTAGATTTAGAATATAAAATTTTGAATGAAGACATTTAAGAAAAAAAATTATTAAAATTTTAATTTTTATTTTTGCTTCCAAAATTTCAATTTCATGTGTCATCACGTTTTTAAAAGTATTTAAGAGACTAAAATTTTAGTTATAATTTCTAAGCATCAAATACAATATTAAATCCCAATTTTCACTCTCAATCCAATACTCCATATCAAATAGTATTACTATAGAGATTTTGAATACTGTCACTTCTTATATATTAAAAAAAATTAAATTATTAAACTTCAAATTTTAACTAATTGTCTAATTCATCTATCGTTCAACTAATAAATTATTATATATATAAAATAAAATTTAATTTTTCCGACATATATTTAAGTGAATAAGTAAGTAATCACTTAATTAATCTAAGTTGTTTATTTTTCATTATATATATCATCATCATAACAATTTGGGTTCAATTTTAAAAGTTTGTTTTAGTGGATAATTTAATATAGAGAAAGAGTGAGAGTTTTATGTCCACATTAAAATGTATGTAAATATTACTAATCTACTTAATTATGAACTTGTGTAAATTAACAAATCCACATATATAGTTGAACTAATTTGACTCGTCGAGTTAAGAGAGAGAAAAAAAATTCAAGTATTTATATTATCCATTTACTAAGCTATTCCTGAACCCCGTTTCAAGTTTTCTATCAACTATATGCTAATAAAGCTTAAAATAAAGTAGTGATGTTCAATTCCTTTTTCTTTTTTCGCCTTAAACTTGTGGCAAGGGTGATTCTACATGCTGTTATTGGGCTCACTTCCAATCTTCCATTTAATCCACGGAATTAACTTGGATTAAATACTTTTTTAAAAAATATACATATATATTCAAGTAGCCTTGGATTAAGTACTTTTTTAAAAATTATATAATTCGTTTTAATTAGCCTTGGATCATAACTATGCCATCGTCTTAGAGAAAAGCATATGAGCCTTGAAGGAATAAAATTAAGTAAATATAGCAAGCTTGTTTGTTATATATATAGATCCTATAATAATATAATGATAATAATAATATCCTATGCTTTATATAAACGCAATGCCTAGAGTGCATAAATTTTTTAAAAGAAAAAGATATATAAATTCCTAATTTTTTAATTTGATGACACATAAATTTTTGACCGATTGAAAATACAAAAATGTTCTTCACATTTTAAAATATGAGATATTTAAGTTTTTTCGTCCAAAATATATAAGGAAAAATAGATTTTTTGGAGAAATTTAAATGTCTCACTTCTTAAAAAGTGATGAACATTTTTGTATTTTCAATTAGTTGAAAACTTATTTATTTTCGAGATAAAAAATCAATTATCTATTTGTTATTTTCTCAATTTTTTAAATTATTGTTCAACTTTTTAAAACTAAAAGAAAAAAAAAGAATTGGCAACAAACAAAACTATATTTAGTATTTACCATTAGAGGGCATCATGGAGCAACTTGTGAACCTTTTCTTTTTTGCCCTAGGCCAAAAAAAGAGAAGAAAAGGAGAAAAATGTGATTAAATTAAAAAAGATGAAAAGTTATTACAAAGAAGAAGATAACTCCAAATTAAGGCATGTCAAGAATCAAATGCAAGACACACAAAGCCAAATCCCACCCCCTTATACATAGAGAAATGAGTCAATTACTCTTGTATTGTATATTATTTTTCATAGGCTGAGTCGAATTATTATTCGATACAAATAGTATAATTCTTAGGTACTATTTGAAAGTTACTATTACTATTAAATCATAATAGTACAAAATTTATTATATTTAATTACCAAATATTATTTGTCTCTTCAAAAAAATAGGTCTAATAATAACAATAAAGATAAAATATTGAAAGTCTATATTTCTGTATTTATATTATAGAAACAAATAAAATTCGAGAAGATAAAATATATTTTTTGTCCTAATATTTGTAATTTTTGTTTAAATATCCTTAGTGTTTAATTTAATTTTGTCTCTGATATTTTTTGTTTATTTGGACATTATTTCGCTCCATCTATGTTAAGAGCAAAAATAAAAATATTTAAGAATAATTTTGATACAAATAAAAAAAATATTATAAATAAATTAAATAAATAAAAAATATTAAAAATAAAATTAAACGTTAAAAATATTTTTAAAAAATTACAAAAATTAAAGATAAAAAATACTTTACCTTATTAAAAGAAAACTAAGTTATATTTATGCATAGTAGTGACTCTTAGGCACAAGGGAAGGGGTAGCATGTGTGGATATGCACAGTTAAAGCATGGAATGGTGAGAAAAAAAAAAAAAAAAGCAAAGTGAAGTGTTTGTAGTGGCAAGACCACTATATATATACATATATGCATGCATATCACAAGGCTCTATCTTTTTCCAGCCACCTTGCGCACTAGTCACTTCTAAATAGTTTATTGAAAATTTTGCTACCTCTCCCTCCATTATATCATTCATCCACTTTTCAACCTTGTCATTGATTATTTATTAATTAATTAATTTATTTATTTGTGGTATTCAACTTGTCATTGATTTTGTCTTGTTATGTGTGTTGACAAATACAATTTGTTTGGAGGGCAAAACCAGGAATAGATCTTCTCAAATTTTTTTAATAATTGAGAGAGTAAAGTGTGATTTTTTATCATTAATTTTATAAGTAAAATAAAAAATAAATATAAAAAAAATAATAAAGAGTTAGAGATTATACTTTACACTCTCAATTTTTTTAAACAATTAAAAAGATTTATTCCCGACAAAACCCATGTATGATATGCTGTTTTAGTCTATTTGTTTGATGAGACTTCAACCTAACTTTAATCATCCAAAACATAAATAATAACCAAATTATTCTATTTCTTTTAGTAATATTTTTATTAACTTCTTTTTTCTAAAAAAACGTTGCTAACAAGTGTTCTATGCAAGGTAGAGAAAATAATTTTTTTTTATAAAATTTGAAGAGTAAATTAAAGACATAAATACTAAAATTATAGTAATATTTAAATCACAAAATTTTTTGATTTTTAATAAAAGTATTCTAGAATCAATTAACTTTTTTAAAATTATAATATGAAAAGATTTTAAAAGATGTATAAAGATTTTATTTACTATAATTTTGTGCTCTTAAGGACATTAATTAAGAATACAAAAATATAAAATAAAAATGACTTTATACATTTATTACGGAAACATCAAAATTTTATCTTTTCTATAAATTTTTTTTCATTTTTGTATTTTTGATGATATTAACAAAAATTTATTAAAAAAAACTTTTACAATATTATGCCAAATAGAATCTTGGATGTTGCACATTATTCTAGAAAAACAAATTAAGCCATTAATCATTCTAACAATTGTACAATACATGTATTTTAAAGTCACATATTAAGGTTATTAAATTAAAATTTTTTATTAAAAAAATAAATAAATAATTTTTAATATTTTTTATATTTATTGAAAAAATACTTAAAAATTTCAATAATTATAATCTTATCACCTCCTCTTAGAATATATAATAACTAAACGCTATACGTGTAACTGGTAGCATGCAAAGTAGCAAGAATGACCATAATAAGTATAGTAGCTGTAAAATTATATTTAATATTTCATTGAAATATTTAATATATATTTACCAACAAAATTTATTTTAGGACAACAACTAAATCTATATATAGACTTAAAAATAATTTTTTTTTAATTTTATTTTTTCATAACATTGTTCTCATAATTTCTTCTAAAATTCTCACCAGCCTTATTAAATCTTCTTTTTCTTTAACTGATTTGCATCTTGGAAATTAATAACATTGGTTTCTGCAAAAGGTGACATGCGATGCAACAAATCGAAGTGAAAGAACATACAAGAGCATAGGAATCTTGTTTGGGGATTTTTATTATGATGAAAACTTTATTTACTAAGTTGACTTTATTATTTTTAAATTATTTTATTCTACAAAAAAAGCTAAAATGCATTTTATTAAAGAATGGTGTTAGTGGAAGTGAAAAGTCAGAAGAAAAAAAAAAAGAGAGAGAGAGACAGTTCGATCAATAATACTGTTCTATTCTATATAGCTTAAAGGGTAACCCTTAGCTTATAATAATGCTGCCATCACAACATGGATTCATGCAGAGTTAATACTTATGATGAATATTATTCTCCTTTATTTTATTAGAAACCAAGCCTTAGCTTAGAATTCAATCATGACCATCTGAAAAATATTAAGGGCAGGCCAAAAAAATATATATAATAAAAAAATAATATCAATATTAAAAACAAATTAATGGGTTTCAATTAGTAAAGTTCTCGTTAGTTAATATTATTATTGGTTTAATTATTTTGTTAGTCCTTATCATTTTATTAAGTTTTTATATATTTTTTAATTAGGTCATTACACACTACTTTTAATTTTGTAAAAAATATTAGAATTAACTGAATATTTTTTCGTAAATTAAAGATATCTATAATTAAAGACCTAATTAGATCTTTGATCATATATTTTTTAAGAGAAATATTTCGTTAATTTTAACATTTTTGATAGAAAATTACCTAATTACAAAATTAAAAGCAAGATTTAATTAAAAAAAATTTATATAGACTTACTTAAAAATTTGATGAAATTATAGCGACCAACAGAGTAATTAAACTATTACTATTTGTTTTATATTGTAAAACCAATTAAACTCGATATATTATGAAAAATAAATGTCAAATGAAAAAAAAAATATTTTTATAATTTTTAAACATCTTATTAATGCCATAAATTTGCAAGATGCTATCATTAAAGAATTTTCTAAAATAAATGTATTTATCGAGCATGATCAAGGTCAAATATTTTACATCTATTTTTAAAAGTCAACAGCACACATAGGAGGAGGTAAAAGGAAAAATCTAATCTAACTTCAAAGATTTAATATGTTGATAATAAATAGTAATATAATAAGAACTAAAATCATAAATGGTACAATCCCCTTTAATAAACAATTAAAATTGTGTAAATTTCATAAATATTTATTTTAATAAAAAAACAGACATAAGTTTTAAATCCTCTAAACCCTAATATAATATATGTTGGTACAACCGATATTCTTTAAATAAAGAAAATCGTTTAAAACCTATAATAGAGTGTACGTATATAAATATATATAAGTCCTACCTTAACTATTTAACCTCTTTTATAAAAATGTTTCTAATCACAATAACTTTTTCAGTTTTTCACGATATCTCTCTACTCATAAGTTAATGATTAATCGGTTATAGATTAGAGCTTTATTTAATAATTTGTTGTTCGTCAATAAATTACTGTATACATATATAAGACAAAATTTAAACTCCCGATACTTATTTAAGTAGACTAATAAATTAACCATACTAGACCAACTCAACTTAATTATGGTCACAATAACTTTATTTGAATTAAATTGGGAGATATATTAAATTTGATGATATGGCTAGGGTTGGTTGGGGGATACATATCATGAAAGGCTAGGTGCAATGGCAGTTAGTGTAACTGTGGGGACTAATGAACTTGCTCCACATATCGCAATCCACATGATTCTTTAGAACATGTACTGCATTTTCTTTTATGGGCCCTTTTTTAGAGACACTTTTGGCTACCATTTATATACCAACTTCTCAGTGCATTGTGACAAATTTAAAGGGGGGCATGATGTATGTGGGGCTACTATATAATATAATCATATATACATTCATATAATTTTCATTTAATTTATATATATATATATATGCTATTTTAATAACTAATTGTTTATTTTCTTGAAATTTATTTAGTGTCATATATATTCAGCTGAAAGCCTTAGTATATATATAAGAAAGAAAACATGCATCACATATTCTCTCCAAGTGTTACTGTAACTTGAATCTTGAATACTATATATTTATATAGTGGACAATTAATAATTATGGCTAGCTAATTAAATTTATTGTTATAGGTTAACTTTATTATTATGTGACCCTATCATTGGCATGTTGTAGACCCACTCTAAATTGTTAAAATATTAGGTTATATATGTAAATGCATGTCACGTAGTAAGTATCTGGTTTAATTTTAGGTATGAAAGAGAGTGTTAGAGTTTAGAATATATATCCAATGTATAAAAGAAAAGAAAATCATATAATAATCTATATGATGACCATGAAACCGTTGCTATAAGTCTGTAATTATTACCTGAATTTTTTCAAGTGACAACATAACCTTAACTTATTATTAGTATTTTAATATGTCAAACAAAGAAAATGATGTATTCTATATGATGATCATGAATCCCAATAATAAAAAACGGATATAATTTAAATCAATTATATGTTCAAAAAATAAGAAGACTCGAATCTGCAATCTCTTAAATAAATATGGAGAGATTATACCATTTGAACTATAACTCATTGATTAAATAAATTATGTTACCTAATACGTTTATACTAAAAACTACTTATTCGTATAAAATAATATATAAGATAATACACAAATAAATATATAATAATTAATTTAATAAATAATTTTTTATTTTTTATTTTTATTAATAAACAAAAAACTCTTTAGAAAAACAAAAAAATACAACAAAAATTGGCTTGCATAGTATTATTTAATTTTCAATAAATCAGAAAACTCTAAGAAAGCTAAAAAAAAGACGAGAGAAAAAGAGTAGCCCATACCATGCATATGTAACTACTTTTAAGGTTTAATAAAAAAAGATTAGCATCATTATTCTTCTTCTATGGGTATATTATTATATAATGTGTAGTGTAGGAATTTTGGTTGTGAATGATCGAAGGTAGTTTCAATTGGTGTGAGTGAAGTTGTTAGAGTAACGAGGCTGCATTGCATGGCTGGCAAAATCCAAAAAGTGCATGAATTGAAGTCATCAAAGGATTTTGCATTGGTTAGATGATTTTTGAAAGTGACAAGACAATAGTTAATTGTTGTATGGGCTCCATAATTATTACTATTATACTAATTGGTTAAAGTTCCTCTTTATTTTCACCACTGTGTTCCAATAAATGGATGGACAAGTATTTGCAGCAAATTAATTAATTGCTTTCTGACCTCATGCTTACAATTGATTAATTTCTCACACCAGTACCGCCAACCCTATTATTATTATTATTATTATTATTATTATTATTATTATTATTATCAAAAATACACTTAAAATATTTTATTGCAGATAAAAATACTACTAAATTTTGTTATAGACAAAAATATATTTAAATTATTTAAAAATATGATAAAATACACACTTATAAATTAAGATGTATTTTACGTTAACAGAAACAGTAATGTGGTAAATAGAATTTCTTATATAGCAAATAAGAATCTCACATAAATAAGTGAGTCACCTCACATTTATTCGTTAATGGAGTTGGTTTCTGATCACAGATGAATATTTTTTGTATGCTTTTAAATTATTTAAAAATATTTTTTTTATTGATAACAAATTTTAAAAATATTTTTGTCAATGTTAAAATATTTTGACATTTTTGTAGTTTATCATATTATTATTATTATTATAGAATATTGTTTAGGAAATTTAAGGTAAAAAAAGTATTTAAAAAACTGAACTTTCAGTTATTTAATTAATATTTAATTTGTTCGCTTTTAGTTTCTCATCAAATCTCTAAAGAATATATTCAAATTAAAACTAGCTAGGTTAGTCAAGTAACCCAAAAAAAAAAGGTAGAGGGATTGAATTTCAACTAAAATAAATAATTTTTAGAATTGAAGAACATAATTCATCATCAAAAGCGCTTTTATCTAAGGCAAAGTATTACTAGTTGATTTTATATCTTTGATTTCTTAAATTTCTTAATGATGATCCGTCCACAATAAGTAGTCAGCCTAACATCTAAGGCAAAGTATTACTAGTTGATTTTATTGTTATAATTCGGTTATAATATAAATCAATCAATTCTTTATAAATTTAAGTTGTACAATTAAAACTAAATAGGTGAAAACATAATGAAATAGCGTTATTATAAAAGACAAGAAAGAAAAGTTAAATTTCTTAAGTCCAAATATAACAACAAAATACATACTAGAATACTTAGTATTTAATAAGTATTCAATATATAGCTCATAGTTCTGCATCACAATTTTATTGGGTTTCATAAAAAAAATAATTAAAACTAAAGGTTTAAAAATGTATAAGGAGAGTTGTATGTTATGATTCATTGTGAGAAGATGAAATAATAAAAACGAAAATATTGTGTAGTCCAAATCAATTTAAAATTATTTTATTTTATATTTATTAATTATATTTCTAAAATAAATACATAATATTAGATGTAATCAGTATATAATTTTAAATATTATATATAAAAAATTATAGATATTAAATTAAATAAGATAATTTTAGGTTATTATTTTTTTAGTATTACTGAAATAAATATTACTATAATAATCTAAAGTATAACTCATGTATATAACTTTATAATAGAATATTTGATCAAAGTGATGAATGATAATTCAGCAGCCAAAGACATAGATAGATATATATAATATAAAGAGATGGCATAAATGCTTTTGGATTTGAGGATCAACATTATTGAATTTTGTGGGCCATTATAAACCATGGACAAATCCATTGAAATGATGATGATGGTGCTTTTGCAAGAAAATATTGTTTGGTTTACATGGTTTTGCTTCCCCCACCCCATCCCAGTTTATTTCTGCCTGCAGATTCATCTGATCCTGTTGCATTTCTATTATTAGTTATGAGTTAGAACCCCCTTCTTTTGTACCAATTACTCCATGTGCTAAGAAAACAAAAAACACAAATTTAATAAATAATTACACATGCATTTATTGTATATATGGTGAACACTTAAAAGTTAAAACATTATAAAATTTTAGGTGAAAATTTAAGTACAGTTAATTTTATGTAAATTTTATAATTATATTAAAGAATCGTTAAATAATAATTTAATTAAATTTATAAAATTATTTAACTATTCTCAAATTTCAACTTCATATAAAGTTATAATTTATTACATTTGAATTTTCACAAAGAGTTACATTTATAAATATATTTTGTGGTGGACACTAATATTGTGCCATTATATATAGTTGACTAATCTCTATCGCACTTTTAATATATATATTATGCCAGTACTAAGAGTGTCAATAATTAACAAATGGGGTCTCGAGGTTAAATGATTATAAACTAGTAAAATAATAATTCATATTTTTAATAAAATATTTTTATAAGATACAAATATAAATGATGAATAAGCTAAGATTTTGAATGATATATTAGTTTAAATTTTTCAAAAAAATAGTATCTTAATATGGTATCAGAATTTTTATGATTAAAATATCTAAAATTTTTTATTCTTATGAAACCTTATAAGAAAAAGAATTTAGTATAAAATAAATAAAAAAATTATGCAAAAATTAACAAAAACTCAAAAAACGTTTTTATGTAATGAACGAGTTAAAGATAAAACTATTCACGTGTCTTTTTCTATGAGTTTAAACTTTTTTAAAAAAAATGATCTCTTAACAAGATAATATAATAAAAATAACAAAAAAAATCTTTTTTTATACATAATAAACAAATTTTATATTAACAAAAGACTTATGTATTTGATTCAAATTTTATTGTAGAAAGATTTGGATAAATATTTAAAAGATATATACAATAAAAAATCGGAATAAATTTACTCACCAGATCTCTTAGCATAAAATTACTAAATTTTAGTGATAAAAATATCTCATTTTTTTTAATTCTTATTTGTTAAAAATTTTAGTAGTTTATTTCTTTTTTCGTATAATTTTAATTAAACATTATATTTTAAACTTGTGAGGACATGTTAAACACCTTTATATACAAGAGTAAGAGCTACTCTGTACTTTGATTTTGGTAGATGGACCAAACAAACTTAATGTTAATTTTAACATTTTCATTTTTGAAAAAAAAAAAAAAGAGTTGAATTGCATGGTTAGCATGTTCCAACCGAACATGGTGGGAGCAAGATTGATGTTATATATAAAATTATCACTTCTTGGATGCATCTTTGTTTGGTTACAAAATGTCTTTGTGGGATTGGTGGATGAGTTCTATTATTTATTATTGTGACTTATAAATAATCATACTTTTTTTTCTTATAAAAAAAAATATTACTATATTTGGATTCATATCAAAAGCATATCGGAAAATATTCAGTTTTGATTGGAAATAAGATCATGAAAGGGACACATTAATGAATTGATATATATAGATACATATAAGGTGCTGGATATGAATAAATTAAAAGATATTTTAGTGCATTGGACTGCCAATTTTTATTTTTTAATACTTCAACATTAGTGGATCCGTTGCATGTAATTAATTATTTAAACAATTAGAGTAGTCTTTCTAGAGAACAATGCTTATATATAAAAATAAACCATAGGATTGGGCCTAAATACTAAAATCTGTTTATTTAGGTAGTATTTGTTTTAAGGTATTGGAACAAAAATTAAAAGATTGAAATTTAATATTATGTTTGTTAGTTTAGGTACTAAAATTTTTGTCTTTGTCCCTAAAATTTTATTTTAGAGACACAGGAAACTGAAATTTTTAGAAACGGATAATGAAATTTTAATAACATTTTATACCTAACATACCTTCATTTCAATTAATTAATTCTAATTTTACCCTTTGTACAAATAAAATTAGAGTTTTATTCTTGTTTTAATTTATTTCTCCTACTTTACACCAAACAGAATACTAAAATTTATTTCAATTTCTGTCTCTAAATCTCTATCTCTCAGTATTAATCTTTCAATATCTGTCTATCAACCAAACGCTACCTTAGTATATATTACATGAGGCTATAGTTGGTTAATATGAAAGTACAAATATAGTATAGTTCTTCAAACACTAGGCTTTTGAGTTTTTAACTAAATTTGAAGTGAGATTTAACTTTGAAAAACTAACTATAAACTATAAATAAATTGCTTAAATAAATCAGCAATTAACATTGATTAACTACATGTATATAACTTTAATCTTTAGTTTGACTTAAATCAAGATATTATTTCATTGCTACAACAATAAACCGCCAATTTATACAACGAAAACCGCCTCTAAATAACTGTCACAATTTGCCAGATGTGTTGTAGAGTTTATAAGGCTTAAAATAAATTAAAAAAAAAAACATCCATGGCTACTTTTTAGCTAATTAAAATTTGATATATACTCTTTGCTTTTATTTTAACTTTCCAATAATTATATGAAACTCATATATATAATCAAACACACATACACGCTATTAAATTTATTATTGAAATGGCAATAAAACCTTTTTTTAGTAGAGATAATTAATTATTTATCAAGAAATTATGAACTGAAATAGTAGTAGTGATTTTCTTTATTTAAAATCAACAAATTTTAAATAATATTAGGGGAACTTGGGGATAAAACAAAAGAAAAAAAGAAAGAAAATTTTATTCGTCGAAGAAAATAAAAGACTCCATGCAATTATTTTTTTTATGAAGTTACTTATCGAAAATCGTTAAATAATTTAATATATTTAATTAAAGGTAAAAATTTAGATGCAGTTAATTTTAAGTGAATTGTGAATAGTTAAAAATTGTTAAATAATTGATTTGACTAAATTTTTATCTAATAGCTTTCGGCTATCAACTTTAGGTAAAATCGACTACATCTGAATTTTACCTTAACTAAATTATTATTATCTAATAATTCTCAACTAACAACTTTACATAAAAATAATTACATGTAAATTTTTATCTTAATTTAATTTAATTTGTTTCTCACGAGGTGAAAGGTAAGATTGATTATTATTGTCGTTGAAACCGAAGGAGTGGCAGAGTGGCAACTAAGGAAGGTTCAGAATTCAGATTTCAGAATTCAGAAGCATTCACGTCAGCCGGAAGAGTGGGGTGGTTTCCACCATTGCGCCGATGCGTCAGACACAATAATTTTTATCTTCAAATCCCCATTCATATTCAATCAATTTTTTATTTTTTGTCTAATTGAATGTCTATATATTATAGGAAAATGATCAGGTGTTCTCGAGAACATCGGTGTTCCAGTTGTTTTAACCGTTGATTTTAATTAATATATATTATATATAATTTTTATAATTCAGATCAATGGTTAAAACAATTGGAACACCAGTATTCCTGGTACACCTGATAACCTTCCCTATATTATATTAAATTCTAGACACATACATCCGTACAAAAATATTTAATAAAATTTATAAATATTAAGTGGTAAATTTCAAATTATTCTGTAGAGTTTTGAAGATGAATCAATAAATTTAAATCGCATCAATTCGATCGATGCAATATTAAAATATTAAACAAATATTTTAGAATTATTATGTTTTTTAAAGATAAAAATTAATAAATATTAAATTAAAAAGTTATTTAATATAGAGTGAATTATAATTTTTAAATTGAAAAAAAATTAATCTTTAATAAAATAACTATATATATTAGATGTATATCAAAATCAATCACTATTATAAAATATATATTAAAATACAACATAAATTTAAAATTTATTAAACTGCGTATATAATTTAATGGGTAAAATATATTTTATTGTCTCTGAAGTTTGATAAAAGTTTAAAAAATATCCATAAATTTTATTTTGTTTCAATTTTGTCCCAAAAATTTCGATTTGCGCATCAAATATATCCTTAACTGCTCATTTTTCAAATAATTTAAGACCAATTTAACAATAATTTCATAAAAACAACCCTCAACACAAGCAAATCAAGTATAATTTTCATAAATTATTGTTAGATTAGACTTAAATATTTTAAAAATTTAGCCGTCGAGGATATATTTGATGCAAATTGAAAATTTTCGAGACAAAATTGAAATAAAATAAAACTTAAGGATATTTTTAAAATTTTTACTAAGTTTTAAGAATAAAAAAATATACTTTAATATATAAATATATAATAATTAATTTAGTGATTAATTTTTTATGTATATATAATATTTTATTCATAAAATTATTGAAACTAACATGATAATGAAATTTAGAGAAAAATTGATGTCATATATAACTTATTTTCCATTCAATTAAATCACACTAATAATACATTTAATGATAATTATTATTTTTAGTTTATGCGATGAGACTCTGAGAGCTAACAGTAATTGTCTCCTATGGAAAACCATTTGTCCTAGGGTTTCTATTCTCCCTCTTTTTTAGATCACTTAACTTTGTAACTTTTCCAAAAACCACTAATCCTGTAATCCACTATAATACAAATTAATTTTAAATTAAAAAAATTAGAATTAAATATTTATTTAATAATATTTATTGGTAAAAGCTCAAATAAAATCAACTTTACATAAAGTTAATATATAAGAACTATTAGATAATTTGATTAATTTGACTAAATTTTTATTCGACGAATCTTAAATATTAACTTTACGTAAAATTGACTTCACATAACTTTTCACTGTATTTATTAGCTGCATTGGTCCCATGATAAAACGAGAACAGGGTACGTAGAAACCCATGCCTGCGCTGCATGCACACGTGTCATGTTTTCATTGGCCACATAACTTGAATTTTATTTTTTAGATTTTGTGGGTTTTCATCATCACTTGCTTCAATCAAATCAAAAATCAAATCATGACTACATGGTGCTATGTGTTCATATCATTTACCTTACCAGCTTCAAGTTACCTCTATCAATCCATGCAACTCCATCCCCTCTCTCTTCTCAATCATGCCATTCTCAACATGCATCTCATAATTTCATCTCATCATTTATATAATCATATTCATATTATTATGGATTTTGAATCCTTTAAAGTTTAAATTTTATTTTAGAGAATAAAATATAATCTCTCATCATTGATTTTATAGGTGGAACTAAAAATAAATATAAAAGAGAAATTATTCAAAAGTAAAAGATCACATTTTATTCTCTAAAGTGAAATTCAAACTTTGAAAGATCCAAATCCTATTATTATTATTAGCAGAGATTTATTGAAAGTTGATCATTTTATGAGTATATTAATATCTGAATTTTTTTAAAGACTTCGAATTCTTCTATCGTAATAAATAATTTTTGGATAATATAGTTTTTTCAAGTTTTGTAACTTATTATATATTAGTGTTTTCATTAAAAATAGAGTTTAATTTTGATACACGGACAATTTAAAATATTTTATACAATTGTATAATTATATATGTTCTTTTGGATGATTATTTATATAGATAATATAAAATATAGTTATTTTTATTGATGTGGTGATACGTAATTACACTGTTAGTGTATCAAATTTAAATTTACAAAATATATTATTAAAAAAGATTTTAATAAAAAAAATTCGAATGAAATGCTATTATTAAATGAAGTGCACCAAAATTGAAATACTGATTCTTAGTCAATTTGTAATATTTTAAAATTAGTAGTAATAATGTAACAAAATTCACATGGAAAAGATTATTTTCAAATAATATACTTTAGTTTCAAATTTTAAAGAGAGTTTGCTAAAGAAAAGAATTTTACCTAATTAAAAAAGGTTTTCAATTTCAATAATATATAGATATTCTTACTACTCTTCAAACTTGAAACATCTCTTGCCATTTTTGGTGCAGTTTTCATGGTTCAATGTCTCCCTGATTTCCATATTATTTTGTCGTTGCCTTCTCCTTTGGATTTGTATTTTGATTTTGATTTTGATTTTGTCTATTCACAACTTTTACCTATGCAAATAAACAGTTACTATTCCCCATAAATTTTGCACATTCCCCCTTGTACACCAAAAATAGGTTTTTTCTTTTCTTCTTTGAAATTTCATTATTACACCCCCAAATCTAAGAGTATATATATATATTTGCTTTCTCCATGAATCACTCCATACCATGCATGCCTCTTGTAATTCGCATAAAGATTTTTTAAAATAAAAAATTAATAAAATGAGAAGTTAATTATTTTTAAATTAAGATAGTAATATATATTTATATTAAAAAATTATTTGTACACTAAAATCAACTACTAAAATCAGCTATTAATATATTTGTGTATAAATATATGTATAGTTGAATTTAATTTTAATTTGTATTTATATTTCAGTATGTATTTTATATTGGTAATTGGTTTTGATAGCTGATTTTGGTGTATACATAGCATAACTCTGTCTCTTTATATATTTTATAAGAGTTACAAAATAATTAACTTCTCAATTTAGTATTTTACTAATTTTTTTTATTTTAAAAGATTTAAATTTGTGGAATTTACTCTAGCTAGTTGTGTTTTAAGCATTATTAATTAGTCATCATTTAATTATCCAATCATGGTAGATTATAGATACTAAAAATTAGTTACTAATTAATCATTATATAGGATATATATTTAGTATTTATAAAATTTTTTAATTATTCTATGATAAAAAAATTTGATGATTTTACCGTAAAATATTTATTTTAAGTATCTTTGTGACTGATTGATTTATTGAAAATTTATACAAATATAAAAAAATATGAATAATTTGATGATTGAATTTTTTGAATTGTTGAAGTTTTTGTTAATTATTAGTTGTTGGTATTATTATTATTATTATTATTATTATTATTATTAGATTTGTTTTAATTAATGTATAATATTTATCTCATGACCTCAATGATGAAGATACAATAATGTTAATGTACACATAATTAATATGCTTAACCAAAAAGTAAAAATTGAAACAGATAATATATACGATATTTCATATTTGATTTGACAAATACCTTAATAAGACATGTGTCACGTGGCTATAGAGTTCGCATTTTCGTCACTTTGGAAGCGGCATTTTGTTGCAACTTGCCATGTTGAGAAATTCTAAAAGCAATTCCTATTAAAGTTATTGATTACTATCGTATTAATATACACGTTTAATCCATATTGTTATTTTTATTTATTAAATATATATAATTATGATAAATGAAATTTGATAAATATATTAAACCGGAAGTAACGCCAATTTAAATAAATGTTACATTTTTTTTGGTCATGTGATTTACATGGACTTTATTTTTTTTGGACTCGTGCATGGTCTAAGCTAGACTATCATCCTTTGCTTCTTCTCCATTTTTTGTTTCTTTTCTATCTGTTTTTGGTAAAATACGGGCCTAAAGCCCATCCATTCTAGCAGTTACCTATTTTTGTTATGGAAATTCTTCTTTAGAGGCCCAACTATGTGTGGGTTAGCCCAAATAAACACTCAAATTAATGTTTGAAAATTTCTACAAAATTTCATGGCCAAAAAAAAAAAATACAAAATTTTAAATTACACTGTATTTTCAAATAAACTTATATTTTTTAAAAGCTTTTGAAAATGATTCTGATTAGATAAATTAATCTTTATATATTTTAAAACAAATTAATTTATTTTATAATAATATTCTTCGAATCAAGTTATTTTGTAATAAAATTTGTTAAACATGTTATATTTAACGCTCATAATAAAAAGTTTAATTAAAAATAAAAAGACAAATTTAAACTAATGGAATCATTCTAAACAACTTCCGAAATAATAAAACCTTGTTAACAACTAAATTATAATAAGAGTAAACTATCATTTGTACCCACGAAAGTTGAATACGCTGACATATGTATCTATAGAAAAAAGAAATTACCATTTGTACCCATAAAAAATAATTTTTACAGGCAAAATTATCCAAACCCTAAAAAATTATCTAAAATCCCTAAATTACCCTTCTCTCCACACTATCATCTCTTTCCTCCCTCCTCTCTCTCAATGTTCTCAGCCACCCAATCCCAACATCAACCACAAACCACCTCTCACCCTCCTCATCATCGTTCACCCTTCTCCGCTAGCAACGTCGCGGACCTCCGCCAGCCCAGAAACACCGCGCCAGCTTTTCGGCCTTGAAATTCAGTTGAGACGCTTCGAATCCGGGAAGCCACCGCATCAGATTTAGTAGCTCCCTCTTCTTCACGTCTTCCGGAAGCCCTGTGATGAATATCGTTCGAACCTAACCCAACACACAAATCACTTTCCCATTTTTCAAACAAGAAAGTTGTAAGAAGATGAAAAGGAGAGCTACCTCTTCGGCGGGGTGGGGAGGAGCAGGGGGAACAGGTGCGGCGGCAGGAGATGGCGAAGGGGGAAGAACGGCAGTCGCAGGGGCCATTGCTGGTGATAGGGGTGGATGCCAGTGCCAACCATGGCTACGATGAGATTCAGAGAGAGAGAGAAACCCTATTCTGTAACGTATGAAAGGGATTTTAACAAGGAACCTGTTTATGTCACTGGAGCAACGAGATAGTGATCTTGAATCTGAGAAATTGATAATTTTTTGTGAATGTTCTAAGAAATTAGGATTTTATTTTGAATCTATATATGTTCTATTCTTCAATTTGATCTAAGTTTTTTATTTTTGTGATTTTGAAGAGGATAATGGCTAGGATATGTTGATGTTGGCTTCATGGTGGACTTGCACCGTAAAGGTGCTCTTCTTCTCCTGAGAAGCGACAGCAAGTGTTGCTGTGACTGTGAGGATGAAAGAGAAGAGGGTGTGGCAAGGAGCCATTGGAACAGCAGTGGGGACTCACTGGAAAGTCATGGTGAGAGTGTGTTAGAAAGGGAAAGAGGGGTGGTGGGTGGGTGAAGAGGGTGGTGGTGGAATTTGAGATTAGAAAGAGAAAGAGGGGTGGTAGTTGGGTGAAGAGGGTTAGGGTTAGAAAGGTGATTGGGTGAAGAAGGTGGTGTGGTGGTGAAAATAAGGATAATTTAGGAATTTTATATAATTTTTTAGAGTTTGGATAATTTTGCCTGTAAAAATAATTTTTTATGGGTATAAATGGTAGTTTCTTTTTTCTATGGGTATTTATATCAACGTTTTCAATTTTCGTAGATATAAATGATAGTTTACTCTTATAATAATAAAAATCAATTTAGATATTTACTGGAATCAAAATTTGTACAGGAAGGCTCATTCACTTCGGTAAAATATTAAAAATAGCATAGAAGGTTCTTGACTTTGTGGATATTTATGAATTTGACACGTGGCAGCCACACGAAAAATCTAGAGCATGCGTTAGATTTTGTTGTATGAACTCGGAAACGCGCGAAGCATCTGGAACTCATTTCTCTCTCTCTCTCTTTCTATTCTATTTTTAAGTTTAATTTTTTCTAATATAAAAAGGGTCTCAATTCTAAGATACAAACAATAAACAAACAAAAAAAAGATTTCAGCTTTGATAATCATACACACAGAGAGAAGAACACTTACATAAATTCTCTGCTTTTTTGGGTTGGTGGCTTGATTTTGCACTGAAAAATCTCTTCATTTGGATCGTGTGGAACCGTTTGGCTGGAGTTTGTTGCATTTCTTCATATCTGGTGTTGTGTTGTTTACTTTCTATCGTGATATAATAATAATAACAATGTAAGTTCTTATCATTCTTACCTATTCTCTTTAAGAACTCAAGTTTCATTCATTCATTCATGTTCTTTGTTTGTTGTGACTCTCTTGATGAGATCAATGGTGAAAATAATAAGTGTTAATAATGTATAGGGAAGAGTTAATGATGAACTGAAGCAGCTCTTTTTTATGTTTGTTAAGTGTTTGTTGTTATGTCTGAGTGCTAAAATTATACAACTATATTATGGGTACACTAAAAATTACTAAAAAGTGCTATAAAATATATTTTAAAATATAAATATCCATTGAAAATAAATTAAATCATATTGTAGTTGTGTACAAATACATTGGTAGTCTATTTTAGTAGCTGATTTTAATTTACAAATAGCATTTTTAAAAATCATAATACCAATATCATTGATATCATTCATGTTGCAGCTGGATATTGTTACACATTCTTGCTCAACTTATTTTCTTCCATGTTTAATTAATTAACTATGATTTATTAGTGTGTTGATCAACCCCTTGTTCTCTTTAAGCTAAGAATATATATCTTACATTGAGTTGTTTTATAACAAAAATGATATTGAGAAACTCTTAAGTTTCATTGTTTATAGGATAAGAATATAGTGCTTTTGCTGTTTTTTAATTGTAGCATTGAGAAGGTAGATTATTATGTATGTATGCAGAACATGGATAAGTCTTGTTCCATAAAACAGAAACGATTACAATTTGATGTTAATCCTGTTCTTATCCTCTTGTGAAATGCAGAAATTTCGGATTTCGGATCAATTAACCTTACCAAAACCATAATACCTGTATGCAGAAGCATGGACTCAACCTACCCATATCAGAGAAACCAAAGTCCATATCCTCCTTCTTACTATCCTGGATTTGAGCCTAATCTCCCTCAAATGAATATGAATCCACCTAAATCACCTTTTCCCTATGAACATCCTTGGAGCCATGGTGGTTGTTGTGGACATTACCCTAACCCAACGAATTTTTGCTGTGCTCACAACAACAATTTCCATGGCTACTATAACTACAGGCCACAACATTATCATCATCATCATGCTCCATTTCCATCTCCACCAGTGTACTATTCTGGTGGTTATCAGGAACCATTCTTTGTTCCTTATGCACCACAACCACATTACACTATGGAGCTTCCTAGATATGATTATGAGAAGCATATGCTGGGAGACTATCATTGTTGCGGCTGTCCAAATCATCCATGCCATCAGAAGGAAGAGCAGAGTGTGAAGATTGAGGAGGAAGAGCCTGATAATAATGCTGGAAACAAAGTGAATAATGATGAGGCTTTGGCGCCAATTCAGACAAGGAATTATCCTTATCCATATCCAATTGTTTGGATTCCACCGGAGTATACAAGAACAAGAAACAAAGAAGCGAAAAGTGGTTCTATAGCTGAGGCGAAGGGTGAGCAGGATCAGATATCTCATGATAGGAAGCCTTCTAGTCCAATGAATTTTCAGGAACCCAGAATTTGGAATGGATGGTTACCGTTTGATATGAATCACACGCCAAATAAGGTTCTTGAAGGGGATGGAAGAAGAAACAAGAACTTGGAAAGTGAGAGTAATAAAAGGGTCTGTGATGATGGAAAAGGAATGAACAACAAAAACCAAAGTGAAAACCAGAGATCAGAATTCCCATTTCCTATCTTTTGGATGCCTTACTACAATAAGCAAGAGGAAGCTGGAAAGGAAAACAATCAAGAGACCCATTCAAGTCCAAAAGGCATCAAAGAGGCGCCGCATACTTTCAAGTCCGTTCCGATAAATTCTAAAGCTGATGAAGTTGTTAGAAATGGAACCATGTCAAATCCAGTTGAATCCATAGACAAAAGTGGTTCAGATGAAACAAAGGATGTTACTAATGAAAAGATAATCCCAGTTAAAGAGGTAGAATTGCATCAAGGGAGAAACAATTCAAATGAAAATGTCAAGAGAGAAAGGATTATTCCTGTGAAACAGATTGAGGAGAATGTGGCAAAGAAAGAGTCTCGTGCTGGCATGGAAAAACAATCAGCATCTCCACGGAAAAATGGCAAGTTACCTCCTGTTTG